>NW_019156677.1:0-3176 GCF_002288905.1 Enhydra lutris kenyoni | reverse complement strand
CCTTTCAAAGAAGGGTCTAGTCCCTTTTTGTCCAAAATGGTAACCACTAAGAGCATGTGGCTGTTGGGCCCTTGAAATGTGGTTAGTCCAAATTGCAAGTGCTGTGGGTCTAAAACACACACCAGATTTCCAAAGCTTAGTATGAAGACTAACATGGAGAGATCTTATTAATAATTTTATCAATTATTCTGTGAATGGACAATGTCTTGGATCGACTGGGTTAGAGAAAGTATCTTATTAAAATGAACTTTTCCTTTTCCTCTTTTCTTCAGTGCAGTGACTAGAACGTTTAAAATCACAAGTTCACAGCTGTACCTCACCCTGTCTTTCTACTGGATAGTACGACCTAGTCAGATACTACATCAGCCTCTCAATTTCAGCTCTTGTCCTGTCCATAGTGACTTTCCCCCACCTCACCCTCATAAGGTAGAAGATCAGGAGGGGAAGAGAGGAGCTACCTGATTTCATTTCCATTTCAATATGCTGCACTCTCCTCCCCTCAACACCCTAAGACAGAGTGAAAACATACCTGTGGTCTGTCTAAACCTTAGGCTTCAGTGTCGGCATCCTTGAAGTTCCCTTCAATAGAGGGAGGGACCTGCTGCTGTTCTCTCTGCTCCCCTGAAGTCTTCATCTGCTGGTATCCCAGACATTTGTGCATTGAGAATTGTTCCTTCCAATTCTGCTTTCACAGATGTAGTTTTGGAGAAGGACCTGCAATAGTTCTCAGGGCATCAGGGGAGAAAAGGGAGCTCTGGGCCTGGATTTTTTTTCCTTCCAAATGCAGTGTTTACAAATGCATCTGCAAAACATGGAGCCATCTATTTGCCAGGTTGTTCTCTTTGAGACTGGAAGAGACCTCTCCCAGGGGAATCTGCATTTTGAGATGGAATTCTTCAAAGCTCCACAAGCCTGCTCTACGGAAAAAAAAAAAAAAGAAGAAGGAGGAGGAGGAGCCACTGAAGAGGTCATTTCAAGCCCAATGGCAGAGAGTGAGGACAATTTTGTCCCCTACTTCCTCTCCTTGTCAAGTCAGCCCCAAGAAATGTCCTGAGTTAGTCTTTTTTTTTCTTTTTAATTAATTAATTTATTTATTTGACAGACATCACAAGTAGGCAGAGAGAGAGGCAGAGAGAGGTAGGAGGAAGCAGGCTTCCTGCTAAGCAGAGAGCCTGATGTGGGGCTCGATTCCATGGTCCTGGGATTGTGACCTGAGCTGAAGGCATAGGCTTTAACCCACTGAGCCACCCAGGCGCCCCTGTCCTGAGTTAGTCTTAAGATGACCTATTGGAAATGGATTAAAGCAAAATTTCAAAGACACCAAAGGATTTGGGTTGAGAGAGAAGGAGATGAGTTCTTTACAGTTGTAGGGAGGGGTTCCTTAGCCCTTCCAGGGGTCCAGTCCTGTTGTAAGCATTCATTCATCCAGCCTTCACCACAGTCCTCCAAGGTAAATACAGGTTTTACTTCCATTTCACAGAAGTCTAAGCTGGGACAAGAGACTATTAGGCCAGTTGCTTGAAGTCCTAAGCTAATAAACAGCCAAGACCATGGACAGCCTAGCTTCAGAGCCTGTAACCTCCACACGACACTACCTCCCATGTGCGAAGCCTCAGAGGTGAGAAGGCTTAACTTCATCCATCAGTTAAATCAGCAAATTTAATCTCCCCTCATATAAGTTCCCAAACTTATGTGCCTGCAGACATTTTTGTAGCCTCTGAAATATTCATGCTCCTTCCTACACTTAATTCAAGCTTCTTAGTGTGCCTGGGAACCCCTCCGTGTTGATGGAGAGGATATTGTGATGACTTCCCATATCTGATATTTTAATCTTCTAGACACTGGGCCCTTTAAAATGTTAGTTTCTTGAGGGACGGGTTTTTCTTATTTGTCATCATGTTTTCAGTTCCCTGGATGGTGTCTGGCACGTCATCGGTAGCCGTTAACCTCCGCTCCCAGTCCTCCTGAAGGAGAAATCAAGAGTTAATACTGTTCCTTTCCCAAAGAACTGAGGGGACAGTTACTCAACTGAAGATAATATTATTTATTATCTCTTACATAATCTTCTAAATTCTTTTCACCTCAGAAACTTTAATTACCAATAGGCAAAAGTTTCTCTAATTATTTGGACATAATTCCGATGTCACAGTCAAATAATTGGACTTGTAAATTTTAACAAGAATAACTGCAAGCAAGTAAATAAACTAGATAATGCAAACATTCCTGTTTAACAGGCTTTCTTGGATGAAAAAGAAATATTTTTGGTAACTGATAATTTCGGAGAACCCATTATATTCTATTCATTGCATTTATCCCTCTTCAAAAAGCCTAAAACAAGTGTTCATTTTTTATGAGTCAAAATTGCAACATGTATAAATAATTGGTTTTCAATGAGGCATGCAAATAATATCAGAATTTGTTTTAAATGTAGAAGCAATTGTGGGATATAATTACAGTGTATGCAGTTCATTAATATATATGGACCCTCTAATGGATGTTCATTGTTTCTTGGGAATCAAATCTGGCAGGTCAGATCCAAAGAAGATAATTTCCCCTGGTTGTCAAAAGGATTATCGTCTCAAAAGCAAATCAATAGCCATATCTAAATCAATTGCAACATTTAGAAGGGCGAGATCCCCTGAAAACCCAAACCCCAATTTGGTGAATGTTCAGAAAGTATTATTAATTATAGGGATATAAAATATGCTATTTAAAGCTTACGTCTTCTCAGTTGACCCCTCTCCCTTCCATTTTAGCGGGTAGTAGACAAAAAAAGAGCACATCGGCTTTCATTTTAGTGTCTGGGGATGGGTTTAAAAAGCTTTTTGTATTTATATAACTTGTGTGTATTTTGTGCGACTGCCTCACAACCATGGCTGGCATCATTACAAAATTCATAGTGCTTTCTGAGTTTTGCAAATTTTTCCAACTTTGGCTTACTCACATTTGTAATTCTAAACTGCAATTAAAATTCTGTGGCTTTGTGCCATTTCCTCTGGAGCATTCCCTTTGGGTAATCTGCAAAGATGGGGCAACGAGGGAGTCCTTGTGAACTCTGCTGGGCTAGCCAGGGTGGCTTCAGATATCAGCTTTGGAAGTGGAAGTGCACAGGCTCAAAAGCCCCTGGGCACTGCCTGCCAGGTTCCTTAGATTATCCACTTCTGGGACCATCCCTG
>NW_019156676.1:0-3177 GCF_002288905.1 Enhydra lutris kenyoni | reverse complement strand
CAAAATTATCTTCCAGATGATGAACGTTGTTTGAGAGTTAGAACTGGGATTTTTCAGTGACACCAGATATGGATTAAGAAGGGAAACTGAGAGCCTGACTGACCTGCTCACGTGGCCGCTGACAGAGGGAGGCCGGCTGGGTAGCATAGCAGGCCAGTGGCTGGGCCTCTCGGTGGTTGAACTGCTGAAATGAGAATTACCTTGCTGTCACCGGTAGGTAAGCACTTTAGGTAAACAAACAAGGGTGATAATTAGGAATGTGGACTTAAAAGCCCTCGAAACCAGTGGTGAGGAGATGGAGTGTCCGTCTGATGGCCGCCAGGGCCAAAGGCAAAAATTAAGCCACGGGAAAGGATTGTGGATCTATGGTCACCTCGACAGAATGAACATAGGAGGTGACTGTCCTCATTATTTATGGGATAAAGATGATTCTACAAATACCAGTCATATGTTTTCTTGTCTTTTTTTTTTTTTAAGATTAACTTATTTATTAGAGAGAGAGAGAGTGAATGAGTAGTGGGGAGGGACAGAGGGAGAGGGAGAAGCAGACTCCCTGCTGAGCAGGGGGCCTGACATGGGACTCGATCCCAGGACCCTGAGATCATGACCTGAGCTGAAGGCAGATGCTTAACCCACTGAGCCATCCAGGTGCCTCTTAGTCGCGTGTTTTCCCAGGATTTCTACCTTCAGCATAAACAACAGCAATGATTTAGCTATCTTAGAGATATTTCTTAAGCTTTAAAAAATAATGCATTCATAATTACATACAAGAGTGTGTATATGACATTTAGGTATGATTTAATGAATAATATAATGCTGGCCTCTGTACCTGCTAGCCAGCTTAAGAATTAAAAGTTAGAAACTCCCCGCGTATTCGTCATCAGTCACATCCCCTTCTCTCCACCTGGAATTACATTTTTTAAAAATTGTGTTAGTATATTCTTTGGTTTTGGTTTATCACATATATGTGTGCCCTAAATAATACTCATTTTTCTGTCTTTATTGACATAGGATCAGGCTGTTACCTGACTTGTCTCTTTCCTTTTTTTTTTTTTAAGATTTTATTTATTTATTTATTTGACAGAGAGAGACAGAGAAAGGGAACACAAGCAGGGGGAGCAGGAGAGGGAGAAGCAGACTTCCCACCTAGCAGAGAGCCCGATGTGGGCCTTGATCCCAGGACCCTGGGATCATGACCTGAGCTGAAGGCAGCTGCTCAACAACTGAGCCACCCAGGCGCCCACCTCTTTAAATATTATGTTTTGCAGTTGGGTCATGTTGATGTATCCAAGTGTGACTCGTTATCTTTCAGTCCTCTATGAAAACTCTTGATCCGTTACCCTCCTTAGGGAGAATTGGGTTGCTTTTAACTTCGGGTTATAACATGTGACTGATCTGAGCATTCTGGTAGATTCCCATTTAGAGGAGTTTTTCTAGACATTGGATTGCTGAGTCATAGTGTATGTGTGTCTTCAACTTTACGAGGTAATGCCAAATTGATTTTTAAAGTGTTGTAGCAATATATAATCACACCAGCAGAATGGAAGAGATGCCATGGCAACATTATATTTAGATAGTAGCTGGTAATCTAAAATCCCATTCTGGAGCTGGAAGTTTGGTGAGTGGTGTAGTAGAATCCCCTTATTTTATAAGTCATGAAATGTTGGCTTCATCCAGTCACACAGACAGTGTCTATCCAATTTGGGAGTAGAAATTATCTAATGGCCTTTCAATAAAAGCATTTGGAGTACCACCTTCTTAATGCAGAAGCTGGGGTTCCAAGGAACAGAGAGAATCAATCAAGAATAATTGAGTTTTTAATTCTACCTTTTGAGGAAGTCCTCATTTTCCCCAAGTACTATGAATAAAGGTGAGATTTCTTTATTGCATTAAAACTTACAGAAATACATAAACAAAACAAGATTCTCTGTGTTTAGTCTTGAGAAAGTGAACTCTGGTGCTTCAAAGAAGTCACAAAGTCAAGCTGAACAGTGCAAGTACTAACCAAAAATAAATAAATAAATAAATAAATAAGGAAACAGGTGGATCTGATTAAATAGAGAACCTCTCTTATTAAACTTTTCTACCCTCAAAATATTAGATCTCATAGTTTCCTAATATTTAGAATGTTGTGAGAAATTAAGAGTCCATATAAGCACATTAGCTCACATGTTCCAATAAAGCAGCTTTTTTTTTACCATAGATTATCAATTTTTCCTTAAATTGATATTCCTATGCCACATTGATTATACTATATATGCATATATTGTATATATGTATATATATATATATGTTTTTCTATACCAGGTAATTTTTTTCTCCAGTCTCAGAATATAATTCCATAATGGGTTTCAGTTGTGATTGAAGTTTGTACAGAATTTGCTTTAAATTCACCTTAAATGATCCTAAGTCTTCTCATGTCTAATTGATTCCAATCAAAGTTTAAGTTAATAGAAAAAAGAGGGAGGATTTGGACTTCTGACAGATCATGAAAAACATCACAAACGTTGGAGCACCTGCATTTGGTATCAAGAATATGTAGTAAAGGAGATGGGAGGAGTGTTTACATTGCGCTTACTATATACCAGATTTTCTGTCAGCCACTTTTTTTAAAAAAGATTTTATTTATTTATTAGACAGAGAGAGATCAGAGAAGGGGGAGGAAGCAGGCTCCCTGCTGAGCAGAGAGCCTGATGTGGGGCTCAATTCCAGGACCCTGAGATCATGACCTGAGCTGAAGGCAGAGGCTTTAACACACTGAGCCACCCAGGCGCCCCTGTCAGCCACTTTTCATAAATTGTCTTACTATGATAATATTTTGGGGGGCGTGATATTCTCATTTTACATTATCCCGAAAGAGGTCAAATGATTTTATTGGCATTACAGATTTATCCCCGGTAGATGACCGAAGTTGCTCACTGGATGAGGCAACTCTTTCTAGAAGCAAAACAAAGAGTCACCTGTCATTTTTGAAAATGTCCTGTGGTGTAAAATCAGAATTACTGGGTGTCTTTGTTTAGATTTATTGTTGCTGCTATTGCTCTTGATTTTTTTAGAAGGGGGCTGGGCAAGGGGTAGCAGAGAGAGAATCTTAACCAGGCTCCATGCCAGTGTGGGGGCTGATGTGGGGCTTGAGCTCAGGACTCTGAGATCATGACCTGAGCTGAAATCAAGAGT
>NW_019156675.1:0-3178 GCF_002288905.1 Enhydra lutris kenyoni | reverse complement strand
CTGCCTGCTTGTGATTTCTCTCTGTCAAATAAATAAATAAAATCTTTAAAAAAAAATGTATAAAAAAAATGCTGAAATGCTATAAGCTTTCACAAACCCTATTTCTTCATCTAGGCCACTTTGTCCTATTTTTCACCTCCATGTTACTACTCAGCTTTTGGGGCTTGGCTGAAATTGCACTTCCCCAAATGGGCTTTCCTTCACCTCACAATCCAAGTTAGATGTCCTAGTTATGCCCCACATAGCACTCTAGGAATTTTTTTCTTAATTCCAAAGATACTTCCGCATTCTGTGCTTATTTGCTTGTTTTCTGAACATCCAGTTCCACTGGAATGTATGCTCAGGAGAAGAGGAACAACACCTGGTCTTTGTCGTTGTTACTGAATCAGCTTCTAGCATAATGCCAGGTAAATGGTAGCCTTCCAACGAAGATTTTTGAATAAATGAATTTGTGGGTCAATAAAAGAGTTCATGTCTTTTTTCCCAGTGTAAGCTCCTTTCTCTATTTCCCATTAACATGTGCTCGTTAGGCTCTGCTTTCAGGAGAGATATTCTTTCATGGGTTTCAGGGAATTATAAATAATGAGTATGGCCCAGAACTTCATGTAAAAGATCTAAGTCACTTATGGTATAAACATGGCTGTAAATGACAACTGAAACTCTAGATGGCCAGTGTGTCAGGGATTTTAGAAGGGGAAAGATCATACATGTGGTGTGGCTCAGGAGACACTGTGAAGAAGATATCATTTCATATGGGTCTTAAGATGGACATGTGTTGATTAACTGTCAGGCTCCTCTAACATACCCCATTTTCCTTGGAGGAACTGTTTCCCTACAAGCTTGATTGTGTAATTCT
Source organism: Enhydra lutris kenyoni (assembly GCF_002288905.1). Lineage (NCBI taxonomy): Eukaryota > Metazoa > Chordata > Mammalia > Carnivora > Mustelidae > Enhydra > Enhydra lutris. Next base: position 2,322 of record NW_019156675.1, on the reverse strand, counting down.
GGTGGGATTTTTCCAATCCCATGGCCCTTGCTTTCATGTTTGCCCTGTGACCCATGTTTGCTCCATGACCATATCCAGCCATTCATAATACCCTACTCAGCAGGTCAAGCTGGCCTTATTAAGTTTCCTCTTTGGGGAAATTTTTAAAATTTAGAACTGGAAGGTCAGGGGCTCCTGGGTGGCTCAGAGGGTTAAAGCCTCTGCCTTTGGCTCAGGTCATGATCCCAGGGTCCTAGGATTGAGCCCTTCGTAGGCCTATGCTCAACAGGGAGCCTGATTCCCTCCTCTCTCTCTCTGACTGCCTCTCTGCTTACTTGTGATCTCTGTCTGTCAAATAAATAAATAAACTCTTTAAAAAAAAAAAAAAAAGAACTGGAAGATCAGAGGCCTTAACTTGGGGGTCAAGGAGTTGAGAGGAATTGAAGCCTGAGCTATTTGCATGCTGGACCTTGCTGTCTAAGAAACGCTTTCTGGTAATAAGAGATAAGTAAATGAGGTAGAGATAAGTCAGGAGATGGGTGAGGAAGTGAATCAGAGAGAGTGGAAAAGTGAACATGAGGCAGGACATGATGACACCATGGGAGCTGGTGGACCTAGTGACCCAGAAACAAATTCAAACTCTGTCCTTTAAGTTACGTAAGTCAGTAAATACCCTTCGTTGTGTGTGTGCCTTCACTGCAACCAGGTTCAGTGGTTGTTCTATTTACAACTGAGTAATAAAGCTGTTGAAGTATACTTCAACAGCTTTATTACTCAGTTGTAAATAGAACAACCACTGAACCTGGTTGCAGTGAAGGCACACACACAACGAAGGGTATTTACTGACTTACGTAACTTAAAGGACAGAGTTTGAATTTGTTTCTGGGTCACTAGGTCCACCAGCTCCCATGGTGTCATCATGTCCTGCCTCATGTTCACTTTTCCACTCTCTCTGATTCACTTCCTCACCCATCTCCTGACTTATCTCTACCTCATTTACTTATCTCTTATTACCAGAAAGCGTTTCTTAGACAGCAAGGTCCAGCATGCAAATAGCTCAGGCTTCAATTCCTCTCAACTCCTTGACCCCCAAGTTAAGGCCTCTGATCTTCCAGTTCTTTTTTTTTTTTTTTTAAAGAGTTTATTTATTTATTTGACAGACAGAGATCACAAGTAAGCAGAGAGGCAGTCAGAGAGAGAGAGGAGGGAATCAGGCTCCCTGTTGAGCATAGGCCTACGAAGGGCTCAATCCTAGGACCCTGGGATCATGACCTGAGCCAAAGGCAGAGGCTTTAACCCTCTGAGCCACCCAGGAGCCCCTGACCTTCCAGTTCTAAATTTTAAAAATTTCCCCAAAGAGGAAACTTAATAAGGCCAGCTTGACCTGCTGAGTAGGGTATTATGAATGGCTGGATATGGTCATGGAGCAAACATGGGTCACAGGGCAAACATGAAAGCAAGGGCCATGGGATTGGAAAAATCCCACCAGAATTACACAATCAAGCTTGTAGGGAAACAGTTCCTCCAAGGAAAATGGGGTATGTTAGAGGAGCCTGACAGTTAATCAACACATGTCCATCTTAAGACCCATATGAAATGATATCTTCTTCACAGTGTCTCCTGAGCCACACCACATGTATGATCTTTCCCCTTCTAAAATCCCTGACACACTGGCCATCTAGAGTTTCAGTTGTCATTTACAGCCATGTTTATACCATAAGTGACTTAGATCTTTTACATGAAGTTCTGGGCCATACTCATTATTTATAATTCCCTGAAACCCATGAAAGAATATCTCTCCTGAAAGCAGAGCCTAACGAGCACATGTTAATGGGAAATAGAGAAAGGAGCTTACACTGGGAAAAAAGACATGAACTCTTTTATTGACCCACAAATTCATTTATTCAAAAATCTTCGTTGGAAGGCTACCATTTACCTGGCATTATGCTAGAAGCTGATTCAGTAACAACGACAAAGACCAGGTGTTGTTCCTCTTCTCCTGAGCATACATTCCAGTGGAACTGGATGTTCAGAAAACAAGCAAATAAGCACAGAATGCGGAAGTATCTTTGGAATTAAGAAAAAAATTCCTAGAGTGCTATGTGGGGCATAACTAGGACATCTAACTTGGATTGTGAGGTGAAGGAAAGCCCATTTGGGGAAGTGCAATTTCAGCCAAGCCCCAAAAGCTGAGTAGTAACATGGAGGTGAAAAATAGGACAAAGTGGCCTAGATGAAGAAATAGGGTTTGTGAAAGCTTATAGCATTTCAGCATTTTTTTTATACATTTTTTTTTAAAGATTTTATTTATTTATTTGACAGAGAGAAATCACAAGCAGGCAG
>NW_019156674.1:0-3179 GCF_002288905.1 Enhydra lutris kenyoni | reverse complement strand
ATCATCACCACCATCACCATCACCACCATCCCTACCATCACCACCATCATCATCAAAGCCATCATCATCACCACCATCATTATCACCACCACCATCCCTACCATCACCACAACCACCATCATCACCACCATCACCACCATCATCATCACCACCATCATTGTCATCCCCATCATCATCATCACCAATTACAGCAGCAGCAACAGTGCCATCACCACCCTGGTCATCACCATCATCACTGTTCCCATCAACACTGCTATGAACTAGATTGTGTTCCCCCAAATTGAGACATTGAAACCCTAACCCGCAACATGGCTATCTGAAGATAGGGTCTTTAGAGGGTAATCAGAGTTAGATGAGGTCATAAGCATGGGTGGGACCTTACAAGAAAGGTCCCTTTGCATGCTCTCAGAGGAAAGACCATGTGAGGACGACATGGCCATCGACAGGCCAAGAAGAAAGCTCTCACCAGAACCTGAGCCCTGTCCAAACCTTGATCTTGGGCTTTCCAGCCTCCAGAACTATGAGAAAATAAATTTGTATTGCTTAAGCCCTGTCGTCTGGGGTATTTTGTTATGGCACTGCAGGCCGACTGATACAGCTGCCATCATCATCGCCATCATCACCACCATCATCATCATCACTGTCATCGTTACAGGTCAGATTCCCCAGGATGCTGACTCTGAGACAGAACTTAGCATGAAAAGTATTTATTCAGGAGTGTTCCTGGTATCAATACCTGTGGAAGGATGGTAAAAAAGCAGGATTGGGCAGAGGGAGGAGATGGGTAGTCACGTACCCCCAACAAAAGTGCCTGTTGATCCTATGGGGAGCTCTAAATCGGGCAGCCCCTCAGAGTTGGCCTGCGTCTGAGCCCCTGTCACTTACAATCTCTAGAATTTATCACCATATTGGGTTCAAGTCTTCATCTTCCCACTCATTTTCCAAAGGAGATGTGCATGTTACAAGAAGAGGAGCCAAGCGCTTACCACCACCGAGTAACTCATTAATGGTGGAATTCCAAGCATCTGTTGGGTTTACTATCTGGGGGCAAAGGAGCTTTGTAGGAGCTTCTCACACTGTCCCACTTGCCCTGCAGCCTCAGAGCCCTGCTCACTTTCCCACAACAGCGGGGCCCCTGGGACCATCTCCCTTCGAGTGGGTATTCGTCTATTCTAACCCCAAATGCTGGGGACACCACAGCCCCACTTCCTGGCAAGATTTCTTGGGCGGCCGCCGCAATCCATCTCCTCTTGACCTTTCCCACTCTTTTTTCTATGGAGCTGAACCAAAGGATGATCTGCTCGTGCAGGCAAGTCCTTTTCTGGCCAAGCTGATGGGGCTGAGGGCCTCAGGGAGAGGGTCTGGGTCAGGGCCACCTACACTGCATGGCCATGGGCAAGTGTGGGCCCCTCTCATTTAGAAACCCTTCAAGGGCCTGTCACAAGGCAAAATGAGGTCACATGATTAAAGTGCTCAGGAGAACCAGGCACACAGTAAGTGCTTACTAAATGCTCCTTCATCCACAGGACAGGACCTTAGCAGGCACCACAGAGCAGAAGGAGAAGTCAAGATTCATGCCAAGCAACAGCTTCCCACTGAACCTCTCTCTCTGGCCCCCGAGACCCCACCTGTCTACATTTCGCCCCACTCACCCCATTCCAGCCCCAGTGGCCTCCCTGCCATCCCTCAGACCCGCCAAGTTCATTCCTACCTCAGGAACTTTGCACTTGCTGGCCCCTCTGCCCAGGGACCCCTTCCCCAGAGCTTCCTAAGGCTGAGTCCTCCATTCGGGTCCTACCTCCTCCCATCCACTCTGGCTCAGGTAGAAACCCATCCATGCCTACTCACTAGCTCCTCACCCTGTTCGCTTTCTCCACCATGCATGGCACTCTGGATTCACCTTGCTCAGGGAGGGTATATCTCAGGATTCACCATTCAAGCTCCAAAGCTTAGAGCACTAAATGTGTACAATACGGGTGGTGCGCCCATAGGCCTGTTCTGGCCACAGGTCCTGCGAAACATAGGAGGGAAAAGAGATCTGTTTTCACTCCCTGGGCAAATCTTTCTCCTGCTCTGTATTTGCAGGGTTTTTTTTTGCAAAAGGAAGAGATTGGACCCAATGACTCCATATTCCCTTCCAGCTCAAACAAAAAGATTCCACAAACTTGGACAACTTCTCATTTTAGCCAATAACCAACTCAGGCCAGAACATGATTCATCTCTGCCGATTTCGCCTAGCAACCGGCCCTTCTCCCCACACCCCGAATTAACCCCCCCCAAGAAAAATTCCTCCCCCACCACATACTCGCCCTGCCTCCCCCCACCCCTCTTCTGGCATCCTGGAGAGGAATGCAAGGCTTCAAGATCCCCCGTCTGTCTGCCACCAACATTTTAAGGCAACCTCAGAATGTCTCGGGCTATGTCTGGAACAAGCTGGGGCGGGGGTTGTTCCCCCCGCCCCCCCGGGATTAGTACAGGAAACAGCAGCAGAAGTCAGGCAGGCAGAAAGCGCTGACCCAGCACAGAGAGATCATTTCTATTCTGATGCCTCACCCTTCTCAGGCCTTGAAAAGTGTCTGCATTTCAGGGAGGAAGAAAGGAGAGACCAGGAAAGTGAGCAGGGTGGAGGGAGGCTCCCTGCCGGAGACAAGCCCAGCCCCATTCAGATGTCTAAGGGGTGCTTGCTTCCAGGTCCCCACAGTGAGCAAAAGGACTTGTCTCATCTTAGCAGATACTGGGAAGCATTTAATAAACTTCAATACCGTTTGCGACACAAAATCTTGGCAATCTAAGAATAAAAAGGTATTTTCCTTAACTTGAAAAAGGATATTTACCAGAAAATGAAAAGCAAACGCTTCCCACTGGAAAACTTTGGAAGCACTACCATTAAGATCGGGCTCCAGGCAAGGATGTCCACCACCATCACCTCCACTGTCATCGCCTCCACCATTACCTCCTCAATCATCACCTCCTCAACCATCGCCTCCACCATCATCACCTCTACCTTCATTACCTCCACTGTCATCACCACCACGATTATCTCCACTGTCATCACCACCACCGTCACCTCCTCAACCATCACCTCCACCATCATCACTTCCAGTGTCACCTCCACTGTCATCACCTCCACTGTCATCACCTCCTCAATCATCACCTCTACCATCATCACCTCCACCACC
>NW_019156673.1:0-3179 GCF_002288905.1 Enhydra lutris kenyoni | reverse complement strand
AACAGGCCTCTACCCTTCATACCTCAAGACTAACAAAGATTTTCTGCCTGTAGATATCCAGATACACATTCTTACTTGTTAGGCTGGTTTCATGGGATTTCAGAATGGCTTGGTAGATCACCAACTAAAATCAAGAGACTGGTTGAAATAAGATCCCCTAGTCTTCCACCAATTTCCCTCCTTTCCTCCCAACAAGAACGAAAAAATCCTGGGTATATTTGAAAGACTCCTACCCCTCAATTCCACAGCTAGCCACTGTTAGCAGTTTCCTATGTAACATTTCTGATGCTTTTATGCATGTTTGAACATACATATTACTTTAAATAATAAATTTGCAACCTGATTTTCTCCATCAATGATATGTTAGAAAAGTCTTTCCACATCAATTACATGTAGGTTTTCTTAACTTCTTAACGGCTGTATAGCACCTAATGTTCCCTCATGGGGGCGAACAGAGTGAAAATATGGTAGGATTTACACATGAATTTGCCTATCTGAAAGTATGTCTATGTCCCAGATGAAATAATGTTAAGAGCAGCTATTTTTAGTCCTGATGATTAAGAAGGCAATCTGCACACTTGAAGGGAGAGAACATGACAGATGCAAGGTTCAGAGACATAAACTGAGGGAGAGAAAAGTTCTGTGGACCCAAATGGGGAATGATGCCTTTACAGTAAGAGAAGTTAGGGAGGGAGGGGGGCAGTGGGAAAGAAAGTGGTGTATAAGGTTTGTGTAGGTACCTTGGTATACAGATTCAAGGGGTTTCACCAGGAGAGAATGTTTCCCTTCCTGGAGTACATTTGGAAAAAGGATATTATACCCCTTCAAGGTAAAAGACCCAAAGGTAGTTGTTGACCAGTCATTCAAAAGCAGGGGACAGAGGCACACACAAAGCACAGATGATCTGCTCATTACTTTTCTCTGTGCTTCACCACCACTCCAGACACCTGCCTGGCTGTGTGACTGCTCTTTTGGGAAAGAATCATGCAGAGCAAAGTCACTCAGGGCTCTCTTCCTCCAGGGGAGGGGAGCAGATAGTCTATGATTGGGAGTTTTCAATGCTAGCCAGTGGCCGGACATAAAACACATGAGAAATGTGGTGCTGGCTGTGCAAATGGCTGGGCACACACAGATGGGGAGCAGGGATCTAGTCTGGGGTACAGGTAGGGAGCCTGTGCACATTTCTTTGAGGGCCTCCAGAACAACAGTGGGCATGTGTTCCTCTCCCCAGGATGAGAGGACAGGGCGATGCCATCTTCCACTCCACCACCCACACCCACCAGCACGATGGGACTTTAGAGAGAAATTAAAAAGCTTTTAATTCTAACTCCGTGTGGTTTGGATTTGAATCTCCCTGATGGCTAGTGATGATGAACATTTTTTCATGTGTCTGAGAGCCATCTGTATGTCTTCATTGGAGAAGTGTCCGTTCATGTCTTCTGCCCACTTTTTGACATGATTATCCGTTTTGTGTGTGTTGAGTTTGAGAAGTTCTTTATAGAAGCTGGATATCAGCCTTTTGTCTGTACTGTCATTTGCAAATATCATCTCCCAACCCGTGGGTTGCCTCTTTGTTTTGTTGACTGTTTGCTTTGCTGTGCAGAAGCTTTTGATCTTGATGAACAACTAACTCCAAGGAAATAGAAACAATCATCAGAAATTATTATCAACAGTTATATACCAAGGAGTTAAGCAACCTAGATGAAATGGATACATTCCTGGAAAACTATAAACTTCCAAAATTGGACCAGGAAGAAATTGACAACCTGAATAGACTGATGTCTAGTAACGAGATTGAAGCAGTGATCAAAACCTCCCAAAAAAACAAGAGCCCAGGACCTGATGGATTTCCGGGGGAATTCTACCAAACTGCCAAAGAAGAAATAACAACTATTCTCCTGAAGCTGTTTCAAAAAATCGAAGCAGAAGGCAAACTTCCAGACTCTTTTTATGAAGACAGCATTACCCTGCTCCCCAAACCAGGCAAAGACCCCACCAAAAAGAGAATTTCATATGAATATTCCTGATAAATATGGATGCTAAGATTCTCAACCAGATCCTAGCAAATAGGATGCAACAGCACAATAGAAACATTACCCATTCATTTTTTTCAAAGGACATCTATGCTCGGCTTATATTTTGGCTTATATTATTGTGGATATTGCTGCTATGAATACTGGAGTGCATATGCCCCTTCCAATCACTATGTTTGTACCTCTTGGGTAAATACAGAAGTGAAACTTTTGGGTCATGTGGTAGCTCTATTTTTCATTTTTTCAGGAACTTCCATAGTGTTTCCCAGAGTGGCGACACAGTTTGCATTCCCAACAGCAGTGTAAGAGGGTTCTCCTTTCTCTGCATCCTGGCCAACATGTATTGTTTCCTGACTTGCTAATTTTAGCCATTCCGCCTGAAGAGTGGAATCTCATTGTTGTTTTTTCATTGGTACTTCCCTGATGCTCAGTGATGTTGAGCATTTCTTTCATGTATCTGTTAGCCATTTCTATGTCCTCTTCGAGAAATGTTTGTTCGTGTCTTCTGACCATTTCTTGACTGCATTTTTTTGGTTTCTTAGGTGTTGAGTTTCGCAAGTTCTTTATCGATTTTGGATGCTACCCTTCTATCTATAGGACATTCGCAACTACATTTTCCCATTCCATTGGTAGGCTTTTAGTTTTGTTGACTGTTTCCTTTAATATGAAAAAGCTTGTTACTTTCTAATGTTCCAATACTTAATTTTTGCTTTTGTTTCCCTTGTTTCCGGAGATGTGTTAGGTAGAATTTGTTATGGTCTAGGCCAAATAGGTTGCTGCCCATGTTCTTCCCTAGGATTTTGATGGATTCTGTATTGACATTTAGGTTCTCTCATCAATTTGGAGTTAATTTTTGTATATGGTGTAGGAAAGTTGTCCAGTGTCATCCTTTTTCATGTTGTTGTCCAGTTTTCCTATCAGCATTTCTTGAAGAGACTGTCTCTTTCTTTCTGTCTGATTGTCTTTCCTGCTTTGCCATAGACTGGTTGAGCATAGAGTTGTAGGTCCATTTTCGGGCTCTCAATTCTGTTCCATTGGTCAATGTGTCTGTTTATGCCAGTTACCATACTGTCATGCTGATGACAGCTTTGGGATATAGCTTGAGCTCTGGGATTATGATGTCTCAAGGTTTGGTTTCCTTTTCAA
>NW_019156672.1:0-3180 GCF_002288905.1 Enhydra lutris kenyoni | reverse complement strand
GGTTCAAAATCTGTGGGACACAACAAAGGCAGTCCTGAGAGGAAAATATATAACGGTACAAGCCTTTCTCAAGAAACAAGAAAGATCTCAGGTATACAACCTAACCCTACACCTAAAAGAGCTGAAGAAAGAACAAGAAAGAAAGCCTAAACCCAGCAGGAGAAGAGAAATCATAAAGATCAGAGCAGAAATCAATGTAATAGAAACCAAAAAAACAATAGAACAAATCAACGAAACTAGGAGCTGGTTCTTTGAAAGAATTAATAAGATCGATAAACCCCTGGCCAGACTTATCAAAAAGAAAAGAGAAAGGACCCAAATAAATAAAATCATGAATGAAAGAGGAGAGATCACAACAAACACCAAAGAAATACAGACAATTATAAGAACATACTATGAGCAACTCTACGCCAACAAATTGGACAATCTGGAAGAAATGGATGCATTCCTAGAGACGTATAAACTACCACAACTGAACCAGGAAGAAATAGAAAGCCTGAACAGACCCATAACCAGTAAGGAGATTGAAACAGTCATCAAAAATCTCCAAACAAACAAAAGCCCAGGGCCAGATGGCTTCCCGGGGGAATTCTACCAAACATTTAAAGAAGAACTAATTCCTATTCTCCTGAAACTGTTCCAAAAAATAGAAATGGAAGGAAAACTTCCAAACTCATTTTATGAGGCCAGCATCACATTGATCCCCAAACCAGACAAGGATCCCATCAAAAAAGAGAACTACAGACCAATATCCTTGATGAACACAGATGCAAAATTTCTCGCCAAAATACTAGGCAATAGGATTCAACAGTACATTAAAAGGATTATTCACCACGACCAAGTGGGATTTATTCCAGGGCTGCAAGGTTGGTTCAACATCCGCAAATCAATCAATGTGATACAACACATTAATAAAAGAAAGAACAAGAACCATAGGATACTCTCCATAGATGCTGAAAAAGCATTTGACAAAGTACAGCATCCCTTCCTGATCGAAACTCTTCAAAGTGTAGGGATAGAGGGCACATACCTCAATATCATCAAAGCCATCTATGACAAACCCACCACAAATATCATTCTCAATGGAGAAAAACTGAAAGCTTTTCCGCTAAGGTCAGGAACACGGCAGGGATGTCAGTTATCACCACTGCTATTCAACATAGTACTAGAAGTCCTAGCCTCAGCAATCAGACAACAAAAGGAAATTAAAGGCATCCAAATTGGCAAAGAAGAAGTCAAACTATCACTCTTCGCAGATGATATGATACTCTATGTGGAAAACCCAAAAGACTCCAAAACTGCTAGAACTTGTACAGGACTTCAGTAAAGTGTCAGGATATAAAATCAATGCACAGTAATCAGTTGCATTTCTCTCCACCAACAACAAGATAGAAGAAAGAGAAATTAAGGAGTCAATCCCATTTACAATTGCACCCAAATCTATAAGATACCTAGGAATAAACCTAACCAAAGAGACTAAGAATCTATACACAGAAAACTATAAAGTACTCATGAAAGAAATTGAGGAAGACACAAAGAAATGGAAAAATGTTCCATGCTCCTGGATTGGAAGAATAAATATTGTGAAAATGTCTATGCTACCTAAAGCAATCTACACATTTAATGCAATTCCTATCAAAGTACCATCCATTTTTTTCAAAGAAATGGAACAAATAATCCTAAAATTTATATGGAACCAGAAAAGACCTCGAATAGCCAAAGCAATATTGAAAAATAAAGCCAAAGTTGGTGGCATCACAATTCTGGACTTCAAGCTCTATTACAAAGCTGTCATCATCAAGACAGCATGGTACTGGTACAAAAACAGACACATAGATCAGTCGAACAGAATAGAGAGCCCAGAAATAGACCCTCAACTCTATGGTCAACTAATCTTCGACAAAGCAGGAAAGAATGTCCAATGGAAAAAAGACAGCCTCTTCAATAAATGGTGTTGGGGAAAATTGGACAGCCACATGCAGAAAAATGAAATTGGATCATTTCCTTACACCACACACAAAAATAGACTCAAAATGGATGAAGGACCTCAATGTGAGAAAGGAATCCATCAAAATCCTTGAGGAGAACACAGGCAGTAACCTCTTCGACCTCAGCCGCAGCAACATCTTCCTAGGAACATCGCCAAAGGCAAGGGAAGCAAGGGCAAAAATGAACTATTGGGATTTTATCAAGATCAAAAGCTTTTGCACAGCAAAGGAAACAGTTAACAAAACCAAAAGACAACTGACAGAATGGGAGAAGATATTTGCAAATGACATATCGGATAAAGGGCTAGTGTCCAAAATCTATAAAGAACTTAGCAAACTCAACACCCAAAGAACAAATAATCCAATCAAGAAATGGGCAGAGGACATGAACAGACATTTCTGCAAAGAAGACATCCAGATGGCCAACAGACACATGAAAAAGTGCTCCATATCACTCGGCATCAGGGAAATACAAATCAAAACCACAATGAGATACCACCTCACACCAGTCAGAATGGCTAAAATTAACAAGTCAGGAAATGACAGATGCTGGCGAGGATGCGGAGAAAGGGGAACCCTCCTACACTGTTGGTGGGAATGCAAGCTGGTGCAACCACTCTGGAAAACAGCATGGAGGTTCCTCAAAATGTTGAAAATAGAACTACCCTATGACCCAGCAATTGCACTGCTGGGTATTTACCCTAAAGATACAAACGTAGTGATCCGAAGGGGCACGTGCACCCGAATGTTTATAGCAGCAATGTCTACAATAGCCAAACTATGGAAAGAACCTAGATGTCCATCAACAGACGAATGGATAAAGAAGATGTGGTATATATACACAATGGAATACTATGCAGCCATCAAAAGAAATGAAATCTTGCCATTTACGACGACGTGGATGGAACTAGAGGGTATCATGCTTAGCGAAATAAGTCAATCGGAGAAAGACAACTGTCATATGATCTCCCTGATATGAGGGAAAGGAGATGCAACATGGGGGGTTAAGGGGGTAGGAGAAGAGTAAATGAAAGAAGATGGGATTAGGAGGGAGACAAACCATAAGTGACTCTTAATGTCACAAAACAAACTGAGGGTTGATGGGGGGAGGGGGCTTGGGGGGGGGTTGGGGTTATGGACATTGGGGAGGGTATGTGCTATGGTGAGTGCTGTGAAGTGTGTAAACCTGGCG
>NW_019156671.1:648-3182 GCF_002288905.1 Enhydra lutris kenyoni | reverse complement strand
AAAAAAAAATTGAAGAAGAAAAAAAATTAAATTAACTGCAAGGCTAAAGAATCATGGGGAGAAAGCCATGAGTTCCATGCTTTGCTTTCTCCTCCTCTGAAATTCAGCTGCTCTCCTTGGTATTGAAACTGCACTCCTTGGTAGGTGAACTCGGTCTTGCCTGGATTTCTTGTTGATCTTCTGGGGGAGGGGCCTGTTGTAGTGATTCTCAAGTGTCTTTGCCCCAGGTGGAATTGCACTGCCCTTACCAGGGGCCAGGCTGTCTAATCTGCTTGGGTTTTCTTTCGGGAGCTTTTGTTCCCTGAGCTCTTTCTGTAGAGTTCCGGAGGACAAGAATGAAGATGACAGCCTCCTGGTCTCTGGCCTGGAGGAGCATGAGAGCCCGGGGCCCCACTCCTCTGTTCATCCTCGGAGAACCGCGCCCAATTACTTCCGTCACCCTGGCCTCCAGCCGCACTCCAAACTGTCCGAGCCTATGACCGGTTCAAGGTAACCCTGAGCTGAGAGTCACTCCTTGGCTCTGTTTCTGTAGCCAGCTTCCCCGTTCCAATACCTGTAAGCTCTGTGGCACTCAGACACCCTGATCCTTCTGTGACCCTGTGGGACCTGAGGCCATGCTGACCCCGCGTGTGCTTCACCCCAGTTAAGCCTCTGGAGCGATGTCCCTCAGCGGAACAGACTTTTAAATGCCCTGATTTTGTGCTCTGTTGCTCCGTCACTTGCCGGGAGCCAGCCCCTCCCCCCGCAGTCTATCTCCTGTCACTTTGGATTCACTCTCCGCCAGTCCTTCCTTTCAGAAAGTGATTGATTTTCTCTTTCTAGAATTGCTGTTCTTCTTCTCTTTAATCTCCCATTGGATTTGTAGGTGTTTGCAATCTTTAGATAAGCTATCTAGCTGATCTCCTGTTACCTGAAGTAGTCTCAGCCTGCTACTTCTCTGCCATCTTGACTCCTCCCCCTCTTTTTCTTTTTTTAATTTTTTTGGTGGTTAATTTTTTTCAGTTTCTCATTTTTTGATAGTTCCCATTCTTCCTTTCCAGCATGATATATACTCGTTTATTTTAATAATGGTCCTATTGGTTTTGAGTTTGACAGGTATGGAGGAGTCAAATATGACTGCCATATATTATTTTGGATTACATATATAAGTATATGTATACCTAGAATTGATTCATTAAATATGGTGAGAACTAGAGCTTTATCAATGCCACCTATATTCAAAATAAAAGATTAATTAAGGAAAGCATTGCCCCACTAAAGTTATCATCTGATTAAAAATTAAAGTTCTTGGGGTGCCTGGGTAGCTCAGTGGGTTAAGCCTCTGCCTTCATCTCAGGTCATGGTGTCAGGGTACTTGGATTGAGTCTGAATTGGGCTCTCTGCACAGCAGAGAGCATGCTTCTCCCTCTCTCTCTCTGCCTGCCTCTCTGCTTACTTGTGATCTCTGTCTGTCAAATAAGTACATAAATTCTTTAAAAAATTGATATTGCTATTATTGTCCACTCACATGGTGAGTTAGTTTTTCAATCACATTACTTCTAATTTTTTGTAAATGTGGAGACATGGTATGTGCTCATTGGTTTGAAATTTCTGCTACTTACCTGTAAAATTCTAAGAGTTTATTAGATTTTTGTTAAGATTTGTTTTCCCGTTGAATTATACATTTGATTTCTCTCCAAGTCAACTTAATTTGCTATGACGCCTAGAATTACACTCTATGAGGAAAATAGAAGCACCTAAACTACATCAGGAAAACAACTTAATTAGTTTGTGATATTAATAAAATAAAAGGAAATTTCATCTTAACTTAATAGGTTGTATGCTAACTAAAGAACCAAGCAAGTGAATTTATGAATTTTCACACAAAAAATATGTATCCAGCCCATAAGACATAATCTATGTTAAAATTCTGAAAATATTTCAGCTATATTGATCCATAGATTCAGTATTTGTTTTTCTTCTCATATATCTATTGCATTAAAAATGTCATTTTAGAAAGAATCACAAGCATCATATTTTTCTTGAAAGATCGCTCCTATTTGGGAACTGAAGCCCCACATAGTTTTATTGAAATGTTGAAATATCTCAGAAGGGAATCTAAAACTTAAGACCACATAGCACTAAAATGTTGGAGTCACCTGGATTAATTTATATTTCATATTTGGAATCCTTATGCCAACAAATTGGAAAATCTGAAAAAAGTGTCATTACTGTGTACTAACAGATGACAACAGGGACTTTGAAACATTAGAGAGATTACCCAAGGTTAAAGAGTGGTTAATGGTGGAATCAGGGTTCAAAGCCAAGTGTGTTTGCTTCTAAAATCTGTTATTCTCCTATGACACAGAGTATATATAATAGCTAGGGATTTAGACTATTTCTTACTCAGGCCCTGTATTTCAATAACACACGCACACACACACACACACACACACCTGACTGATTGTATATATGTGTTTATAACTATTGGTGTGTGAAACACTAGCAATATGAATATATGCACATGCATATGTGTCCATAAGCATACAGATGCA
>NW_019156671.1:0-548 GCF_002288905.1 Enhydra lutris kenyoni | reverse complement strand
TAACACGTGCACACACACACACACACACACACACACACACACACACAACCCTGACTGTATATATGTGTTTATAACTGTTGCTGTGTGAAACACTAGCAATATGAATATATGCACATGCATATGTGTCCATAAGCATACAGATGCATATAATCACAGAGTTTTATTGATTCATTTAACAAATACGTCTTTAAATAATGTGTCTAGGCAAGGTGAGCAACTTATAAATGTGAACCTAGCTCCATCGTTTCTGTTAGCTCCAAGTATCAAAAATTGGGAACCAATAAACCTCAGTGCTAATCTTAAGAGTATCCAAAATCTTTGTTTATGAAAAGTAACAAAGCATAATATAATCCTAGGGGTTTGAAGTTTTTGTTTATGTGTGATCTTATTACAATATTTGTTTTATCTTTCTTCCAAGTATTTTTGGTTAGAATTTAAAGTAACAAAACATTTTTCAGAAAATTGTTTTATTGTGAACCCTCAATTACAACTTATAAAATGGAATAAAAGGAAAATTAATACCAGAGGTCCTTCAGAAGTCCATTCAT
>NW_019156670.1:0-3182 GCF_002288905.1 Enhydra lutris kenyoni | reverse complement strand
TAACACGAAAACATATATGTGAATGTCATGTAACATACTTTTATTTAAACTTAGATTTTTCCATTTTGTAAAATTTGAAACAAATGCACTAGAAGAAATAACTAGGAGATATTAAGAAAGATTAAAAAAGAAATATGTTTCAATATTGTGTATACAACTATTAGAAAGTTGTTTCAATATCTTTCTTCCATGAACATATTTTCCAATTACTGGAATTCAAATTATTTCTAAACCATAGAAGGTCACAATAGAAGTCAAATTTATAAGCTAATGATAAGGACAGACATCAATAGATAGCATGGATCTTGACATAGTTGGTATTGTGGCAAATTTCTAGACATAGTAGGTATTATGTTCCAACATAAGATTATTAGAAGCCAGATCCACAGGTTGCTTGGTAGAAAGCAGACTGGCAGCTTCTAGAAGAGTAGTAGAGTGGACGGTAAAAGCTGGATCTACAACCCAGGGATGAAAAGGCACTGGGACCACAGCCCACTGACTGGAAACCACCCAATCCAAAGCCCAGAGAGGGAGAGCCACAACCAAAAGGTTGAAAGCCGTTGGAGCCAAAGCCTAGAGACCCTGTATAAGTTGTCTCCAGGGATGGAAGAGCATGGAGGTCCTCGAGGGGGAGCAGGATGTCTGGCAAGGTCTGGACACCAGATAGAATGTCCAGCAGCTGGTGGGCTCACAGAAGGTCTCTCTCTTTTTTTTAATTTCTTTTCAGCATAACAGAATTTATTGTTTTTGCACCACACCCAGTGCTCCATGCAATACGTGTGCCCTCCTTAATACTCACCACCTGGCTCCCCCAACCTCCCAACCCCTGCCCCTTCAAAACCCTCAGACTGTTTTTCAGAGTCCATTGTCTCTCATGGTGCACCTCCCCTTCCAATTTCCCTCAACTCCCATCTCCCCTCCATCTCCCTATGTCATACTCCCTATGAACATACTTACAGTAAAAAGAAGTCATTTGTCTGAAATTGAAATGTAGCTGGCACTCTGTATTTTCATTTGAACAATATGGTATCCCTTTCAATCTGGTCTCTCATCTGGTGTTTTCCTGCTTGAAGAATGTTTCTGAATGTGTGTCAAAATAGGCAACTGAAACTCTACATGCTCTGACTATAGATTATTCTCTCACATGTTCCCTTTCTGCCCCCAGACCCTCCATTCCAGCATTTCTATGACCTGGTACTCCAAGATTGAAAACTCAGTAATGAAAGTAATTCTCAATTTCTCTCCTCTCTTCATTCATTGATTATTAATTCTCCTTAATTCTGCCATTTAAATCTTACAGAAAGAAGGGGTGCCTGGGTCGCACAGTCAGTTAAGTGTCAACTCTTGGTGTTGACTCAGGGTGTGATCTCAGATGGTGGGATCAAGCCCCACCTGGGGGCTCACTCGGAGTCTGCTTATGATTCTCTATTTCCCTCTCCTTGTGCCCCCTTCCTGCCATGTATGCATGCCTGCTCTCTCTCTCTCCTTCTCAAATAAATTTATTTAAAAAATAAAATAAAATAGATCTCACTTGAAGAGATCCCATCTTTTTCATCACCAGTTCTCCTTCTCTCTTTCAAGTCTTTCCATATCTTCATCCCAGTTTTCTCTCTTAAGGGTCATCCTAACTCCTCTTTTATCCTGTTCACATCTTAAGGTTCTGCTTCATGGCCATCTTATTGGTTAGAAACCCAAATTTTGAAGTCAGACTGCTTGAGTACCAATATCAATGTTGACTAACTCCAAGACCTTGGGCAATTTATTTTACTTCATTAAGTCTCACTTTTATTATTTGCATATTGAAGATGATGTCATTGTTTTCCTTATAATGTGAAGAGGATTAAGTGAGTTAAGGTTCATAAAGCACAAAAGAATGGCCAGACACAGAATAAACAATATTAACTATTATTATTACCTTAATTCTTTTATCTCCTTAAATTAACTCCCTCCCCCCATATTTCACTCCATAGAAATACCTCCTTAAAAACTACCCTTATGTCTCAGTGGGTTAAGTCTCTGCCTTTGGCTCAGGTCATGATCCTGGGGTCCTGGGATCGAGTCCCTCTTTGGGCTCTCTGATCAGTGGGGAGTCCGCCTCCCCCTCTCTCTCTGCCTGCCTCTCTGCCTACTTGTGATCTCTCTCTCTGTCAGATAAAGAAATAAAATCTTTAAAAAAAACAACAAAACAAAACAACAACAACAACAACAAAAAACTACCCTTATATCATGGTACAGAGGGGGAAAAACCTATCCTCAATGTTATTCTTTTCACCTACTTTCTTTTTCCACAACAAACTATTATACCAAGTGATGTTTGGTTATCTTTCTCTCCTTCTCAATAGTGAGCTTTTCTATTGAAATTTGAATTCACTCAGCTTTAATACATCTGTACTGAAATTCGTTACAGACTCATGTAGTGAAATGTCTTACTTTCTTATTTCACTCCTGGCTATAATACTAGATGGTTATTAAACTTGATATGATCCTGTTGTAAGTTGAGTTTCTTTCATGCTATATTTTTTATGTTGAAATGATAACTGAAATAATTTGCTAAAAATTTTTAAATAGCCCATATAGAACACTGGATTGCTTCTGAGCTGACAGGAAATGCACAAGGCAAGTGTAATAAATTATTAGAAACTTCATTCTAACCTCCATTTGTACCATATGAAGAGACCCAAACACAAATTCTCCCCACCAGACTACTCCAAGGCTCTGTTCAAGGGCCCCAGGGTAGTGCTATTAAATTAGCAAGGAAGTAATTAAAAGAAAGATACCAGGCCAGTATCATTGTCTTCACTGTGTACTTTTCTTCCAGAAGTAAGACTGTGAAGAAAAAGACAATTTATCTGACTTGGTTCTTCATTGAAAGAGATGGAAATTTTTTGTAAAAAGAGAAACTTTGAGAATGTGGGTAACTCAAATAACCTGTTGGTAAGTGGGGGGATGAACTTGACACGGTATACAGGACCCAGGGATATAAAGACTGCTAGAATAGTGACCAAGCTAACACTACAGTAACAGTTTTGTTATGATACCACTTTTTCCATTACTGTCACAGCTGCTTTTAGCCACTACTGGACACCACAACTCTGAATGAATTTTGAATTATTCTTTTGTCTTTTCATCACTTTGTCTAAGATCCAAGACCAAGTGACATCCTAATTCTTAATTCATGGATC
>NW_019156669.1:0-3185 GCF_002288905.1 Enhydra lutris kenyoni | reverse complement strand
ACTCCTGAGATAGAATCCACCTTGGAGACCGCCCAGAAGTTCCTACATGTTCATTCCATCATCTTGCATGAATCAATCATCTAAAAACATTTCCTCATTTTAGAAATGATGAGCCTCAGGATGCCTAGGTGGCTCAGTTGGTTAAATGGCTGCCTTCAGCTTAGGTCATGATCCCAGCATCAGGGATCAAGTCCCACGTTGGGCTCCTTGCTCAGCAGGGAGCCTGCTTCTCCCTCTGCCTCTGCCTGCCCTTCTGTCTGCCTGTCCTCTCTCTGTCTCACTCTCTAACAAATAAATAAATAAAATCTTTAAAAAAAAGAAAGAAATGATGAGCCTTAAACTCCGATAAAATGACTCTCCTAGGTCATTTTGGAAATCAGCGAAAGAGCTAGACTGAGCCTGGAGATGGCCTCCAGGAGAATCCCCTAATCGGCTTCAGCTAGAGCTGCAATCCCCCATTTATCTTTCCTGCACTCCCTGACTCTCATGGGACTCTTCATGGGGCCTATTCTGGGAACAAGGGTCATGTCAGGGCCACAGAAACCTCTGACACTGGTTCTAATGAGACTCTGTGATGTCAATGGAGTCCCAAGCCATAGGCCATCTCAGAGTTTGTCTGCAAAGATACGGTTGGTGGGAAAGCCACATGCTGACAGAGGGTGGAGAAAAATGGAAAAGCCAGGGAAAGAAGGGTTGCTCACATCACATCTGGCCCCCCATGATATGTGGTGTTCAGCTGTGTAAGTCCCCCAAATGCCCTCCAGTGGCTTCACAGAACTCACCTCTACGTTTTGAAGCTGAGCTTCTTACATGGGTCATAAGCATTCCAGCTAGCTCAGGGAAGCATGACACAGGACATAATGAAGCCACAGCCTTGACAAATGTATAGTCATGGAGCAATAGCTTTCTCCAAATATATTCTGATATAGTAAAAAATTCATTGATAAAACATGGATATTTTTTATTAGAAAGAAAACCATACTTGTTGAATTAATAAATATTTATGGAGTATCTACTTAGTGCAAATGTATAGCTCTAGTCCCACCTGGGAGCTTGCAACGAGTGTGGGATATAATCAATAAATCAACGATAGGAAGGAATGCAGGCTGAGGGCTAAGAGAACCATTCTATTCAGAGATGCCCATTAAGGGAGCCCACTGGGAAGATGCTTTTAGTCAAGACTGGAAAGACAGGGCCAGCAAATTTATCTGTGAGACAAGTCACAGAGTAATTCAATTTTTAATTATTTTGACTATAAAACATAAATGTCAACAAATATTGTCTTAAGTGTTGCTTTGGAACATTTCGTTCTTCTCCATAACTATTTGGGTTACATGCTAAACTTTGTTCACTGTAAAATACTCTCAGAAAATGTCTTATTTAAGCGTGGACATCTTGTATTAAAGGCAAATAAATTAACCCTAGAAAACCCCTAACCCATGACCCTAAATCGTGACCCCAACCCTGACCCTTGGCTGGGCTCCAAGGGGTCTTTCCCCAGAGACCTGGCTGGCACCATAGTCCCAGGGACTGGGGACACCTGAACAATTTCAGAGGACTCCGCCTGCCACCCAGAAAGAAACCATGGCATTTGGAACTCCGGAAACGATTCAAAGCAGGAGAAATCTGCATCACCACCTGAGGCCACCCCCACATTCCGTGGCCCGCTGGACACAAACCACACCCTCAACTCAGCCCTCTGGGAGTCTTGCCACACAGCTGGAAGGTTGAACCTGCCATGATTTAGGCCCCAATCCTAACCCTAGGTTGGCTTTTTTTTTAAAGATTTTATTTATTTATTTGACACAGAGAGAGAGGTCACAAGTAGGCAGAGCAGCAGGCAGAGATAGAGGGCGAAGCAGGCTCCCCGCTGAGCAGAGAGCCCGATGCAGGGCTCAATCCCAGGACCCTGAGATCATGACCTGAGCCGAAGGCAGAGGCTTAACCCACTGAGCCGCCCAGGTGCCCCCCTAGGTTGGCTTCTTAAAGGACCATGCCCAGAGGCCTGGCTCCAAATCCCCAGGGAATGGGGACACCTGAGTGAAGCAGAGGGCTCATCCTAGAACAAAGCCAGAAATCATGCCCTTTGGAACTGCAGAAAGGATTTAGAGCAGGAGAAATCTGAATGACATATTGAACTAATCCCTGCTTATTTATACTTTCATACCAGACTGAATACAGAGCCTGAGCCTGATAGTCTCCTTAACCCTAGCCCTCAATTCAGATGTCACTGAAGGTCTCCACACCTAAGCAAACCACACCTTCCATGATCCTGGGACGACCCCTAATCTAGCTGAATACATAGGTGAAAACATGAACACACCTTTCTACCAAGAGGACATACAAACGACCAAGAGACACACAAAAAAGTGCTCCACAGCAATAGCCATCAGGGAAATACAAATCAAAACCACAGTGAGATACCACCTTACAACAGCTGGCATGGCTAAAATTATCAAGGCAGGGAACAACAAATGCTGGTGAGGACACAGTGACAGGGGAACACTCTTACACTGCTGGTGGGAATGCATGTTTCTACAGCCACTCTGCCACATGTTATTGAGCTTCTTCCAGAACTTAAAAATAGAGCTACCCTACAACCCAGCAATTGCACTACTAGGTATTTAACCCAAAGATACAGATTGTGGGGCATCTGGGTGGCTCAGTGGGTCAAGATTCTGCCTTTGGCTCAGGTCATGATCTCAGGGTCCTGGGATTGAGCCCTGCATTGGGCTCTCTGCTCAGCAGGAGCCTGCTCCCCCCACTGCCTGCCTGCCTCTCTGCCTACTTGTGATCTCTCTCTCTGTCTGTCAAATAAATAAATAAAATCTTAAAGAAAATACGGATTGAGGAAAAATAGTGGCATCTACCCCCAGTGTTCATTACAGCATTATCCACTCTAGCCAAATTGTGGAAAGAGCCCAGATGTCCATGGACAGATGAATGGATAAAGAAGATGTGGTTCATATCTAACAATAGAATATTATTCAACCATCAGAGAGGATGAAGACTAACCATCACATCCACCTGGATGGAACTGAAGGGTATTACACTGAGAGAAATAAGGCTATCAGAGAAAGACAATCGGCACATGAGTTCACTCATGTGTGAAATAGAAGAAACACCACAGAGGATCAGAGGGGAAGGGAGGGAAAACTGAATGAGAAGTCATCAGAGAGGGACAA
>NW_019156668.1:0-3186 GCF_002288905.1 Enhydra lutris kenyoni | reverse complement strand
ATGTGTCTGTTGGCCATCTGGATGTCTTCTTTGCAGAAATGTCTGTTCATGTCCTCTGCCCATTTCTTGATTGGATTATTTGTTCATTGGGTGTTGAGTTTGATAAGCTCTTTATATATTTTGGATACTAGCTCTTTATCTGATATGTCATTTGCAAATATCTTCTCCCATTCTGTCAGTTGTCTTTTGGTTTTGGTAACTGTTTCCTTTGCTTGTTGCACCAGATTAACTTTTAAAAGAACATCTGATCTTCACTAATAAAGGCAAACCTCCATTTAGTCCTGTGCTAAAGGACAGGAGGGATGGGCTGGCATGTGATGGGCACAGAATATTCTGAGCAGAGTCCTGAGTAAGTTTGTTTGACCAAAGGTTATTGATTCCTTGAGTCTATCAAAACGTTATCATTTGTCTTACCACCTGTTTGTATACCTACCTTCCAAATGTACCTGCAGCCCACAAACAAAAAGTCTAAGAAAGAGGGTTCAGAAAAGATAAAGAATTTACCTCCACTTAAACTAGACTTGGACACCAAAGGGCAGTTTCTGTGCCATGGAATAGGCAGATCAGAAATACTGAAACTCATCTGCCACTTTTACATCAATGGCCATGAAAGATCTTCCTAAAATTTCCTTAGATCAGCATTTCTTCTTACTTTCGAAGAGCTTACTATTGTCTGAAGATTTGAGTTCTCATTGTTAACACATTGTTGGATTATCCCATCACCATTCACTGAACAGTCTACCATTGCTCAGTGACATGTGATAAAACCTGTTCTGTTTGGGCAATACAGGCATGGGATCCTTTAGGAGCTCTCTATTCTGTTCAACTGGTTAATTGTTTCTTCCTGGCCAGTGCTATGTTATCTTAATTACTATTATTGGATAATAAGTTATGACACCTGGTTGAAGTCCTCTTACCTTGCTATACTTCTTCAGTACTCTCTTGACTATTCTTGAGCCTATGTTCTTCCATACAAATTATAGAATCAAATTGCCAAGTTCCTGTAAAACCCTCTTTTTACTTGAATTACAATTGCATCTATATGTTAATTTATACCTTTTGACATTGAAATTAAACTGTTCTGACCTACAAAGATGACAATTTCATAAGGTTCTACCCAAAAGGTTGAAGGGGAAACAACATTGTTCTGATAATTGAGTCTCTACTCATGACTATGATGTATACTATGGTCTGAAAATTTGTTCCTGCCCCTCCCAAAAAAAACTTATATGTTGAAATCCTAACTCCCAAGGATGATGGCATCAGGAGGTGGGGCTTTGGTAAGTGCATAAGTCATAAGGATGGAACACTCATAAATGTGATTAGTGACTCATAAAAGAGACCCCACAGAGATCCTTAGCCCCTTCCACCATGTAAGCCCCTTCCACCACACAATGAGAAGGTGAACCGGGAAGAAGATCCTCACCAGAATGTAACTATGCTAGCACTTTGATCTTAGACTCAGCCTCCAGAGCTGTGAGAAAGAAAGTTCTATTTATAAACTACTCAGTCTATGGGTAAGCTACCCATCCTATCCTGTTATAGCAGCCCAAATGAACTAAGACGATGTATCTCTCCATTATTTGGGTTTTCTTCAATATCTTTTTGAGAAACCCTTATAATTTTTCTATTCAGGTCTTGAAAATATAAGATTTACTCATAGGCATATTACTTTTTTCTTTTTCACTTTTTTTTCTTTTCACTATTGTAAATGCTATTTTTTTCTTATTACACTTTCAGTTTATGCATATGTATGCAACTGCAAATTGATATAAACACTTAAATGCTTATAAGAGTCAATCTTCAGATTCTTTGTGGCTTTCTCTGTAGGTAATCATATCATTTGTGAAAAAATGTATTACCTACCTTTGATTTAGAAATTGATACATGATTTTGGGAGGAGCAGAAATTATTATTCTTGGTAAAATGACATAACATTTTAATCTCCAAAAGACAACTATCATATGATCTCCCTGATATGAGGAATTGGAGATGCAACATGGGGGGTTTGGGGGATAGGAAAAGAATAAATGAAACAAGATGGGATCAGGAGGGAGACAAACCATAAGAGACTCTTAATTTTACAAAACAAACTGAGGGTTGCGGGGGGGAAAAGGGTAGGGAGAGGGTGGTGGGATTATGGACATTGGGGAAGGTATGTGCTATGGTGAGTACTGTGAAGTGTGTAAACCTAGCGATTCACAGACCTGTACCCCTGGGGCTAATAATACATTATATGTTTATAAAAAAAATAAAAATAAAATTATAAAACAACAACATTTTAATCTCCAAATAGGAGCCCTGAAGTTTCAGGGTTGTTTTTGTTTAATTTACAATCAACCTATTTCATGGAACTTCCCAGTTTTTACAAACCAAAAAATTTATAATTGATTGATTTTTAACCCAATCTGATCATCTCTATTTATGATCAGGAAGGTTTAATTGTTTACACTTCTATCTCTTTGGATTTATGTCAACCATCTATTTTGTTTTGTCTGATTAACTTTTGTCTTTCTCCATGGATTACTTTCACTGGATTCATCCAGTTTTCGTTCATCTACCTTTTCTATTGGTTTTAAATTACATAATCTATTTCTATTTCACATGCCTTCTTCCAATCAATGCAAGGCCCTTGGAACATATTCTTTAATGTCTTGATGTTATCACTGCCTCCTGATGTCAGTTAGTATTCTAGTTTCACTTTTTTTTAAAGATTTTATTTATTTATAAAAGAGAGAGAGACCACAGAAGGATTGTTTGAGAGAGAAGCAGGTTCCACACTGAGCAGGGAGCCCAATGCGGGGCTCAATCCCAGGACCCTGAGACCATGACCTGAGCAGAAGGCAGACACTTAACCGACTAAGACCCAGGTGCCCCTCTGGTTTCATTTTTTAAAATCTCCAACTAGTTAGATATAATTCTGTTATATTTTTGTCAATGTTTATTTGAATTATCAATTTCTTTACAAGACATCATTCTTTGTATTCCACTTCTTTTTTTTTAAGACTTTTTTTTTTATTTTATTTTTTATAAACATATATTTTTATCCCCAGGGGTACAGGTCTGTGAATCGGCAGGTTTACACACTTCACAGCACTCACCATAGCACATACCCTCCCCAATGTCTATAACCCCAACCCCCTCTCCCAACCCCCCTCCCCCCATCAACCCTCAGTTTGTTTTGTG
>NW_019156667.1:2694-3187 GCF_002288905.1 Enhydra lutris kenyoni | reverse complement strand
ATAAGTTCCTTATAGATTTTGGACACTAGCCCTTTATCTGATATGTCATTTGGGAATATCTTCTCCCAATCTGTCAGTTGTCTTTTGGTTTTGTTGACTGTTTCCTTTGCTGTGCAAAAGCTTTTGATCTTGATGAGGTCCCAATAGTTCATTTTTGCCCTTGCTTCCTTTGCCTTTGGCTATGTTTCTAGGAAGAAGTTGCTGTGACTAAAGTCGAAGAGGTTGCTGCCTGTGTTCTCCTCAAGGATTTTGATGGATTCCTTTCTCACATTGAGGTTCTTCATCCATTTTGAGTGTGTTTTTGTGTGTGGTGTAAGGAAATGGTCTGGTTTCATTTTTCTGCATGTGGCTGTCCAATTTTCCCAACACCATTTGTTGAAGAGGCTGTCTTTTTTCCATTGGACATTCTTTCCTGCTTTGTCAGAGATTAGTTGACCATAGAGTTGAGGGTCTATTTCTGGGCTCTCTATTCTGTTCCATTGATCTATGTGGA
>NW_019156667.1:0-2594 GCF_002288905.1 Enhydra lutris kenyoni | reverse complement strand
TTTTTTCCATTGGACATTCTTTCCTGCTTTGTCAGAGATTAGTTGACCATAGAGTTGAGGGTCTATTTCTGGGCTCTCTATTCTGTTCCATTGATCTATGTGTCTGTTTTTGTGCCAGTATCATACTGTCTCGATGATGACAGCTTTTTAATAGAGCTTGAAGTCTGGAATTGTGATGCCACCAACTTTGGCCTTCTTTTTCAATATTCCTTTGGCTATTTGAGGTCTTTTCTGGTTCCATATAAATTTTAAGATTATTTGTTCCATTTCTTTGAAAAAAAATGGATGGGATTTTGATAGGGATTGCATTAAATGTGTAGATTGCATTAGGTAGCATAGACATTTTCACAATATTTGTGCTTCCAATCCAGGAGCATGGAACATTTTCCCATTTCTTTTTATCTTCCTCAATTTCTTTCATGAGTACTTTATAGCTTTCTGAGTATAGATTCTTTGCCTCTTTGGTTAGGTTTATTCCTAGGTATCCTATGGCTTTGGATGCAACTGTAATGGGATTGACTCCTTAATTTCTCTTTCTTCTGTCTTGTTGTTGGTGTAAAGAAATGCAACTAATTTCTGCACATTGATTTTATATCCTGACACTTTACTGAATTCCTGTACAAGTTCTAGCAGTTTTGGAGTGAAGTTTTTGGGTTTTCCACATATAGTATCATATCATCTGCAAAGAGTGATAGTTTGACTTCTTCTTTGCCAATTTGGATGCCTTTAATTTCTTTTTGTTGTCTGATTGCTGAGGCTAGGACTTCTAGTACTATGTTGAATAGCAGTGGTGATAACGGACATTCCTGCTATGTTCCTGACCTTAGCGGAAAAGCTTTCAGTTTTTCTCCATTAAGAATGATATTTGCGGTGGGTTTTTCATAGATGGCTTTGATAATATTGAGGTATGTGCCCTCTATCCCTACACTTTGAAGAGTTTTGATCAGGAAGGGATGCTGTACTTTGTCAAATGCTTTTTCAGCATCTACTGAGAGTATCATATGGTTCTTGTTCCTTCTTTTGTTTTATTGTATCACATTGATTGATTTGCAGATGTTGAACCAACCTTGCAGCCCTGGAATAAATCCCACTTGGTCATGGTGAATCATCCTTTTAACGTACTGTTGAATCCTATTGGCTAGTATTTTGGTGAGAATTTTCGCATCTGTGTTCATCAAGGATATTGGTCTGTAATTCTCCTTTTTGATGGGATCCTTGTCTAATTTTGGGATCAAGGTGATGGTGGCCTCATAAAATGAGTTTGAAAGTTTTCCTTCCATTTCTATTTTTTGGAATAGTTTCCGGAGAATAGGAATTAATTCTTCTTTAAATGTTTGGTAGAATTCCCCTGGGAAGCCGTCTGGCCCTGGGCTTTTGTTTGTTTGGAGATTTTTGATGACTGTTTCAATCTCCTTACTGGTTATGGGTCTGTTCAGGTTTTCTGTTTCTTCCTGGTTCAGTTGTGGTAGTTTATATGTCTCTAGGAATGCATCCATTTCTTCCAGATTGTCAAATTTGTTGGTGTAGAGTTGCTTGCAGTATGTTCTTATAATTGTTTGTATTTCTTTGGTGTTGGTTGTGATCTCTCCTCTTTCATTCATGGTTTTATTTATTTGGGTCCTTTCTCTCTCTCTCTCTTTTTTTTTTTCTTTTTGATAAGTCTGGCCAGGGGTTTATCAATCTTATTAATTCTTTCAAAGAACCAGCTCCTACTTTCGTTGATTTGTTCTATTATTTTTTTGGTTTCTATTTCATTGATTTTTGCTCTGATCTTTATTATTTCGCTTCTCCTTCTGGATTTAGGCTTTCTTTGTTGTTCTTTCTCCAGTTCCTTTAGGTGTAGAGTTAGGTTGTGTATTTGAGATCTTTCTTGTTTCTTGAGGAAGGCTTGTATTGCTATATATTTTCCTCTCAGAACTGCCTTTGCTGTGTCCCACAGATTTTGAACCATTGTGTTTTCATTATCATTTGTTTCCATGAATTTTTTCAATTCTTCTTTAACTTCCTGGTTGACCCATTCATTCTTTATTTTTTTTTTATTTTTATTATTTTTTAAAGATTTTATTTATTTATTTGTCAGAGAGAGTGCACACAGGCAGACAGAGAGGCAGGCAGAGGCAGTGGGAGAAGCAGGCTCCCTCCTGAGCAAGGAGCCTGACGTGGGACTCGATCCCAGGATGCTGGGATCATGACCTGAGCTGAAGGTAGCTGCTTAACCAACTGAGCCACCCAGGCGTCCCCCATTCATTCTTTGGAAGGATGCTGTTTAGTCTCCATGTATTTGGGTTCTTTCCAATTTCCTCTTGGGATTGAGTTCTAGCTTCAGAGCATTGTGGTCTGAAAATATGCAAGGAATGATCCCAATCTTTTGATACTAGTTGAGACCTGTTTTATGACCCAAGATGTGATCTATTCTGGAGAATGTTCCATGTGCACTAGAGAAGAATGTGTATTCTGTTGCTTTGGGATGGAATGCTCTGAATATATCTGTGATGTCCATCTGGTCCAGTGTGTCATTTAAGGCCTTTATTTCCTTGTTGATCTTTTGCTTGGATGATCTGTCCATTTCAGTGAGGGGAATGTTAAAGTCCCCT
>NW_019156666.1:0-3187 GCF_002288905.1 Enhydra lutris kenyoni | reverse complement strand
TATGGTTTCACTTATTTGTGGAGCATAACAAACAACATGGAGGACATGGGGAGATGGAGAGGAGAAGGGAGTTGAGGGAAATTGGAAGGGGAGATGAACCATGAGAGACTATGGACTCTGAAAAACAATCTGAGGGTTTTGAAGGGGCGGGGGAGTGGGAAGTTGGGGAAGCCAGGTGGTGGGTATTAAGGAGGGCACAGATTGCATGGAGCACTGGGTGTGGTGCATAAACAATGAGTTCTGTTACATTGAAGAGAAATAAATAAATTTTTTAAAAAAGACAAATCAAAATGTATGTTCCTACAGAGACTTATACACAAATGTTTATCACATTCCTAGCTGTAATTGGTCCAAGCTGGAAACGAGCCCAACGTCCATCAACAAGTGAACCATAAATAAATTGCAGAAAGTCTAGAAAAGGGTCTATGTCTCGGTAGTAAATGGAATGAACTCATGACACATGCAGCAACATGGGTAACTTGGAATAATAATGCTAAATGAAAAGGCAGACAGAAGAGGGTATGTACTGTAGGATCACATTTATATACAATGATAGAAACTACAAACTAATCTACAAGGACAGAAACGCTGATCCCTGAGTGTCTTGAGCAAGTTGAGTGGTTTGGGGGTTACAACAAAGCCCAAGTAAATTTTGTAGTAACAGATATGTTCATTATCTCAGTAAGAGTGATGGATTCCTGAGTACTTATAAATGTGTGTGTGCGGGGGCGCCTGGGTGGCTCAGTGGGTTAAGCCTCTGCCTTCGGCTCAGGTCATGATCTCAGGGTCCTGGGATCGAATCCTGCATCGGGCTCTCTGCTCTGCAGAGAGCCTGCTTCCTCCTCTCTCTCTCTCTGCCTGTCTCTCTGCCTACTTGTGATCTCTGTCTGTCAAATAAATAAAATCTTAAAAAAAAAATGTGTGTGTGCGTGTGTGTGTGTGTGTGTGTAAACACAAAATTATACATTTTAAATATATGTACTTCATCATATGCATCTATCCCTCAATTAAGTTGAAAAATCAGTCATGGAAACAAAAGGCATACTGTTGCATTTGCTTCTCAATGGTCACTGGAAATGAAGAAAAAAGGCCAGAGGATGTAAAATTGCCNATGGTCACTGGAAATGAAGAAAAAAGGCCAGAGGATGTAAAATTGCCCACTCAGCAGACCTCTCCCTCTACTAAATAAAAATATCCCTTCCCTACAATTTCCCATTTCTGTTGCTCATCTGGTGTCAAAGCTTATGTGAAAACAGCTAGGATGAATTCCAGACTGTGGAGTACATCCTTATATAGGAATGACACGAACGTATTGGTACAAATTGTAACTATGGCAAAACCTAGTGTCCAGTTGTTGTTTTTTTTTCTCTTAAGATAACCTAGGGAACTACTTAAGTATTTGTACATACTATCCAATCTGTTCTACAGTAATTAAATTCTTTTCAGGGAATTTTAAAAGAAGAGACAATTTTTTTTTAAGTACATGAAGTACAGATTCACTTTTTTTTTTTTACTTCTACAACTATTAGTAAGGATTAGCAAGGACAGCGACAGAAAATTCATTCAGCTATTTTCCACCGGGTCAATTCCTTATCTAATCAAGTCAGTTATTCCCTCCAGAAAAGCAAGCTATGTATCAACTGTGCACAGCATTATAGAAAATAAAACAAACAGGAAAACATTTAACTGCTTAAGTATTGTTCTGACCTCTCCACAATGGGCACATGCAGGGAAAGATCACATTTCTAAGGCACATTGTGTTGAGGCCAATAATGCCTAGAGGATGTTCTATCAATATCTTCAGACTCTAAGACCCTGTCAAGGGCTACGGAAAATCAGAATCTCAAGCATATCCGTCACACGTCTGTAGCACACATATTATATGAACTGACACTAGGAAGCTCTGGGCTGGTAGATGTTTATGCTCCTACACCTCATGGAAAATTGACATAAAAAGGAATACTAAATTTTCCCTCTGTGTTAGGCTAAGTAGGATTTGATTTCTCTAGACTTCCCCAACAGCTACAATCCCTCCAATAGCATTTCTTCCAACAAAATGCAGATTTATGAAGAATTATATTTCTGAAAAGGCACGATGGATAATAAAATTTTGTTACTTTTTCCTATTATATATATTTCTTCAGAAACTTGTATCTTCTGTGAATAAGGTCAAAACCCCGAATACTTCAGTGAAATTACCACAACAGTCACTTTATTTGTTCTTTCTTTTTTTTTTTTTTTTTAAGATTTTATTTATTTATTTGACAGAGAGATCACAAGCAGGCAGAGAGGCAGGCAGAGAGAGAGGAGGAAGCAGGCTCCCTGCTGAGCAGAGAGCCCGATGCGGGGCTCGATCCCAGCATCCTGAGATCATGACCTGAGCCAAAGGCAGCGGCTTAACCCACTGAGCCACCCAGGCGCCCCTATTTGTTCTTTTTTTATATAAAAGACCTACCATTGTTGTATGTTTGTTAAGCTTTTAATCAATTAAATAATATAGCACACAATTTCACTATGAAATCATATGCAATATTTATGTGCCTTGAATTCCTCTTATTTCTATGATTAGAAGTGCAATACATCATTCCCTTTGGGAAGCCAAGAGTAAAAGGTTACCAAAATCATTCTTTGCATGGAGGAAAAAAAAAATAAAAGGAACACTAAACAATAGTTCAAGATTCAAAGTATTAGCAACCCCAGAGAAATGGTAAACAAAAGAAATAATCCCTTTTACTGTTCTAGTTTACTGCCCAGTGAGCAGATCATAGGCACAGCATAAGGAAGAAGAAACCATGGTACAGAGAAAAGGCAGAACACAGTCATCTTCCCCAGCTGAGCAAATGGATCTGGAAGTCTGAAGAAGCCAAGGCAGCTAGAATTTATTGGATAGCCTACCAAAAAAGGAAGACTTGCTAAGAGAGAATAGCCTAGAAATCTACATAGAATCATCACAAACATGTGAGGAAATTACGTGGCACTCAGAAGAGAACTACCTGAACGTATTAAAGAAAGCTCCAAATCAGTGCGGGAAAACCTCTTAATTCAAGAGGCACACAAACAGGATTCAGTAGAGTTTTGCCTCAGAACAGGGTAAAATTTTACCTCAATAAACCACTGTCCTATTCCCGCCTAATAAATTTAGGAGAGACCCCCAACGAGTAGCTTCCAAGTAACTTAAGTGCATATC
>NW_019156665.1:0-3189 GCF_002288905.1 Enhydra lutris kenyoni | reverse complement strand
ATAAAATCTTAAAAAATATATATATATATTTTTTAAGATTTTATTTACTTGAGAGAAAGAGTGTGCCTGAGCAAGAGAGAATACAGGAAGGGGGAGGAGTCTGACCGGGGGAGGAGCCTGACCAGGAGGACCGGCTAGAGGGAGTTGGGAGGGGTCAGAACAGGGGGAGGAAGAGACTCCCTGCCTGCTAAGCAGGGAGCCCACTGTGGGGCTCCATCCGGGACTCCAGGATCCTGAGCCCCAGGCAGATGCTCAACTGACTGAGCCACCCAGGTGCCCCTCCGGTGTATATTTAAAATGGCTTATTGTGTCCATCTCATTTGTCTTAACACTCCATGTAAATGGCATATAAACATTTTTTTTTGGTCACATCGGATACAATTTATGCCAAGGTTAATAGTGGCCACATTTGCAGGTCACAGCTTCAGGCTTGTTTTATTTTGTTTTGTTTTGTTTTTACTAAATTAATTTTCTCCACGGGGAGGTCAGTTGTTTCATCTGTGTTTTATTTCACTAACTCATCAGGTGCAAGCTCTATATTTACTTTCTAGGTTCCTACTCCTTAGGTAATATTTTTCATTTTCCTATTCAAATGTTGCTAAGTCATTAACAAAGAGTAGTTAGAACAATATGCTGCGTAAACTGCTTTTACCGAGCTAATGGTTTCAGCAGCGAGAATAATGGTTCCATTTTTACATCCAAAGTTTCTCATTTTTCGGCTACTATGTAAAGTTTCTCATCCCTAATCCACATTAAATAAGTCAACATTTTGATCTTAGGGGGTTTTTGTTTTTTGTGGGTTTTTTTTGTTTGTTTGTTTGTTTGTTTGCTTTTTTGGAAAAATTATGATAAAATCCCACATCCTAAAAATGAACAGGGACTACAAAGATGTCTTCACATGCGATATTCGTCCGTTTCACATCAGTGATAACTTGACCCTCTTTGGCCAGATCTCAATTCTGAGCAGATTCTTCTGATGACTGCTGAGCTTTGTAGGATTTCACAGCGGGGGAGACAAAATTGATCTGGGTGCTTTCCTTATATATTTACATAGTCCAAGTGGTTCTGAACACAGGCTGCCTCTAAACTTAATTATCTGGGGCACAAAACACCAGCGAGTTTGAGAAAACCCTGTGCCTGTGACAGCTGTCTCACATAGTTTCCCATTATTTTACATGATGTCTTCATTTTAGAGAGTATTTCTGGTCCATGACAAGAAGGCAAATTAAAAATGTATGCAAAACCCCACAACTCATTTAATCAACCGGGCCTCTATTTTTATTTTTGTAATTACACAGTAAAAAACGAACTCATGATCATTGCAAAAAAATGCAACAGCACAAAAATATATGGAGTGAGAACTTCTTCACGTACTCTCCTCCCATCTTACCCCTCCCACGGATCCTTCCAGACTTTTCTTAGAGGATTCATAAATTCAATAGATAACCTCCCACTCCAGCCCTGAGAAAAACTGATCCCTCCTTCTCCTTCTCACTCGCCAAGATTACAGAACCAAAAAGAATTTGAGTCTGGAGCACTTGTTCAAGTGGGAAAGGAGGTGCAATTTCACAAAATAAAGGGGGAAATCCCAAACAGGGCCGTGCACTCCGGGAGGCAGTTTGAAGAAGGGAGCCGGAGGGGCTGGGGGTGGGGTCTAGGGGAGGGGCCAGAAGAGGGAAGTGTTTGAGCAGGTGATGAGAACCTGAGCAGAATCTGAGGGGAGTCTGCTTACACAAAGGGCACGGGCCACACCTTCCCAAGGAACAGCCCCCCCCCTCATTAGAATCAACCTTTTCAGGTCCAGGAGAAGGTGTAAGGGAGCAAGAATTCTTTTATGCCTTCATTTTCTTCCTGTAACCGTATCCATCCTATGCCACCTTGGGTGCGAGGCTGTAGGAGATTCAAAGTGACCCTCTGTCGCTGAGTGCTCGGGCAGGCTCAAGGAGGTGGCCCCATGGCAAACCCGAGGGGGCACAGCTGAGAACATTCCAAGCAGGTCAGGCTCAGAGGACAGGGTGTGGACCTTGGCTTTCCTTGAAGGTGGGAGGAAGCTGCTCTCTTTTTGGGCTTTGTTAAAAAACAAAATTCAACTGAGTGAATTTTAATGATCTTACTGGCTTTAGTCAATGATTCATGAATCAGGCAGCAGCCCATCCGGCAGATAGAAAGGAGCAGTGAGTAGCTGTACACAGTGGAAGCCTCCTAGGCAGAGGGCACTGGGAACAAGGAAGTTAACACTCAGGCCACAAAAATCAGATTGGTTATTGCAAGGTCACCTTCCTTTAGGGGATGATGATGGGGTCTATCGGGCCAATGACCTCACTAGTGCCGATCAGGCGATTCCTAATCGACAGGTTTAAGATTCCATTTCTGGGACAGCCAAAACCGTCCTTAAGTTACAGTTTGGGGATGTAGCGTTTAGCATAAAGAGGGAAATTCCAGACATGGCCATGCACTCCAGGGGGCAGTTTGAAAAAGGGAGAGGGTGGGGTTGGGGGTGGGGTCTAAGGGAGATGCCAGAAGAGGGTAGCGTTTGAGCAGGTGAGGAGAATCTGAGCAGACTCTGCTTAGACAAAGGGCACGGACCACACCTTTCCAAGGAACAGCCCCCCTCATTAGAATGAATCTTTTCAGGTTCAGGAAAAGGACTCCCTTTGGGGCCTGCTGTTTTGTTTTAACTTTTTTTTTTTTTTTTGACCTATGTCTGTGTGATGCCTGTGTGTGTGTGTGTGTGTGTGTGTAAGATATTCCTTTATCTTTTCTTTTTTTAAGATTTTATTTATTTATTTATCTGACAGAGAGAGACACAGCGAGAGAGGGAGCACAAGCAGGGGGAATGGGAAAGGGAGAAGCGGGGCTTCCCACCCAGCAGGGAGCATGATGGGGGTTGGGGCTGGATCCCAGGACCCCAGGATGTCGACCTAAGGGGAAGGCAGCCACTTAATGACTGAGCCACCCACGTATCCCTGATTCCTCTTTTTAAAACCATGCTTGTGCACACACACATTTTTTAAACATGAATGGAAACCTTGAATCTATTTTTCTGTGACTGGGTTTTTCTCACTTAATACACTACAGTATTTCATGTCCGTATATGGAGAGTCACCTCTCCTTTTAAACACATGCTGCCCATCTTTTAAAATTAAAAGATGGTTGTTTGTTCATGCACTTGTTGTTGATGTAGGGTTA
>NW_019156664.1:1513-3193 GCF_002288905.1 Enhydra lutris kenyoni | reverse complement strand
TTTAAATCCCTCCATATGGGAGATCCCTGAATCAGAAAACAGGACTTCTCCTGCCTTCCTAAAGGAATTCCTGTGGCTTGGAGCTGTGTAAAATTCTCAGGGTAAGAGACATCTACATGGCCCTGGCCACCCGCAATTTCAGAGGACTCACTGCACACAAGCCGATTTGTGAACCTCAGCCTGAGCTGTGTCTACAACTCAGTAACCAAGGTAGTTCCCCCCAGAGACAGCTGATCAGGCATGCCATGCCCTAGGCCCTAATCCTAACCCTAGATTGGGTTTTCAGGAATTCATACCCAGAACCTTGGCTCTAATCCCTTTATATGTGTGACCCCCGAGCCATAATACAGAACTCCTCTTGTCCTGCAGAATAAAACCTTGCTAATTGGATCTGCACAAAATCACCATGGCTGTAGTAACCTCCATGGGCACATGAGGCCACTCCCATACTTGGCAGAAATCATGGACACAAAGTCCAGCTTGAGTGAACCCCCTGACACTCACCCTAAATTCACAATCCATGGAGCATTCCTCAGAATCTGCAGGTCATGCCAACCATGCCCTAGGCCTTAACCCTAACCCTATCTTGGGTTTTCAGTCTTCTGTCCCAAGAGTCCTGGCCCACAAGTACTCCAGATAGAGAACTCAGGAACCACAAAATATGTCTTGGCCTGCTCCCAGAAGGAAACTGTGCCCTATGGAGCTGCACAAAACCCCAAGATTACAGAAATGTGCATGGCCCCTGATGCCACCCCAATTTTGTAAGCCACTGTGGACATTAATTCGCAGTGTGACAACCTGAGTCCCAATCTCCAATCAGCCACTGGGACAGCTGGCCCCAGAGCCAGCAGATGGGACCTGCCATGCCCCTAGGCCCTAATCCTAACCCTAGGTTGGGTTGTCAATTATCCATATCCAGAACCCTGTTCATGAATCCCTCCTTATGGAAGACACCTGAGCCATAAAACTGGACTCCTCCTGTCCCGTAAAATAAATCTTGCTAATTGGAGCTGCACAAAACCAGCAGGGCATTAGTAACCTCCATGGCCACATGAGGCTTCTCCCATATTTGGCAGAATGCATGGACACAAACTTCAGCCTGAGCCAATGCCTGGCACGCACCCTAAATTTACATCCCAGGGAGCTTGCCTCAGCATCTGCAGATCTGCCTAGCCATGCCCTAGGCCCTAACCCTAACACTAGTTTAGGTTTTTAGACTTCCGTCCCAAGAGTCTTGGCCCATAAGCCCTCCAGATAGAGACTTCTGGAACAACAGCACAGTACTCTGCCTACCAATCAGCAGAAACGGTGCTCTGAGGAGCTGCAAACACCCCCAGATTATGAGAATCCTGCACAGCCAAAGAGGACACCCCCAATTTTGGAACCTGGGTCAGGACACTAATACACATTCTGTCCCTCAACCTGAGCCCTGACCTCCAGCCAGCCATCCACATATCTGGCCCCAAAGTCAGCAGATCAGACCTGACATGACCCTAGTCCTTAACCCAAACCCTAGGTTGGGTTTTCAGGAATCCATACCTGGTCCCTGCTCTCATATCCCTCCATATGGGGGACCCCTGAGCCATAAAACAGGACACCATCTATACCCCAGAATAAACCAAACTATCTGGAACTGTGCAAAAAACCCAGAGCTTTTGAAAACTCCATGAACCCATGAGG
>NW_019156664.1:0-1422 GCF_002288905.1 Enhydra lutris kenyoni | reverse complement strand
CTCAGCATCTGTAGATTGGGCCTGCCATGCCCTAGGCCCTAACCCTAGCCTTAGCTTGGGATTTCGTACTTCTCTCCTCAGAGACCTGGTCCACAAGCCCTACAGATAGGGAACACTGGTGTCATACCACAGGACTCTGCCTGCCCTCCAGAAGGAAAACGTGCCCT
This sequence comes from Enhydra lutris kenyoni, assembly GCF_002288905.1. Lineage (NCBI taxonomy): Eukaryota > Metazoa > Chordata > Mammalia > Carnivora > Mustelidae > Enhydra > Enhydra lutris. Next base: position 1,255 of record NW_019156664.1, on the reverse strand, counting down.
ATGGAGCTGCATGAAACCCCCAGATTATGAGACAGCTTCAAGAGACCAAAAGCCACTCCTATTTATGAAAGCCGGCACTGGACACTAATACAATTATTTCCCTTAACCTGAGTCCTACCTCCAGACAGACACTCACGTAGCTGGCACAAAGGCAGCAGATTGACTTGCCATGCCTCTAGCACCTTATCCTAACCCTAGGTTAGTTTGTCAGGCATCCATACTGACCCTGCTCTTATAATGCCTAATGGAACCTCCTACCAAATGCCCTGAGACATTGGGGGTGAGGTTGGCCGCAAAGTTTGCAGCATGTGAATCCCTGGGGATTCTGGAAGTCAGAGCTCTATAGTGTTGGCAGACAGCAAGAGTACATCTTTCTGTATCAGATGTCTCCAGCCAAGTAACTCTGGCAGTGGACTACACTAGAATGTGGGAGCCTGGTTGCAGTCTTCCAAATTCTATTGGGGTCTGCAGTCAAGGAGGTGACTAAACTGCCTGAGATCACCTGCCCAGTTCCACCCTGGACTATCACCTACATAAACAGTGTTCAGGGCTGTTGTCTGCCCATCTCCTTTCTGCATGCAAGGCCACATCTGTACACAGTGACACCAACACACACATTTCCACAGGCCTCCAATGAAGGCTGAGTGTAGCCAGTGCCCCACCTGGCTTTAGACACAACTCTCCACTCTTACCTGTTTGTGACCCTGGATAAGCCATTATGCCTGTCCAGGGTGGTCTGCATCTTGTATGTACAATACAGATGATTGTAGCATGGACTTCCTCCACATGTCCACAGGCATGTGTGGAATAATATCTGTAATATTGGAGGAATGGTGTCACATGTAGGAAATCTCTTCAAGTACATTTTCTTCTTCTAAATTTCTCTGAGTCTTCTACTCGTCAGATCCTACCCTACAATCCTTAATGGTGTGTGTAAGTGTGCGTGTGTGTGCGTGCGTGTGTGTGTGTGTGTGTGTGTGTGTGTGTGTGTGTGTGTGTGTGAAAGAGAGGGAGAGAGAATGCGCAGTTACTCTTGTGGGCACACATCTTTTCATCAGTGCTCATATTCTGGCGTCCAAGAAGGTGCCAGCCCCATCTACAGAGGGGTGGGCCCTACTTTCCCAAGACTTTAGGCTTTCTAATTTTCAAAGAAAACCCTAAAGAAGGGATTAGAGCTTTGGCGCTTGAAGGTCAGAATCCACCCTTATCATTAAAGACTTCATATCCTGTCCTGAGAACTATTAAATCCTTTCTA
>NW_019156663.1:0-3194 GCF_002288905.1 Enhydra lutris kenyoni | reverse complement strand
AAAAGATATTATATGTTTATAAAAAATAAAATTAAAAAAAAAAAGAAGTAGAAGAAGCAGACCACATTTTGTTTCTCCCATGATTCCCCAGTGTCCTTCTATTTTTTTGGAGACACTGAAAATATTGGAAGAGCTCATTTTCAATGGCTTTTCTAAACTGTGCCTATAACCTTGAGAGGTCTCCACTCCTTTAAACCCTGTGCCCTTGGCTACTAAAAGTATCTTCATAGGGACTCCAATCTGTATACACATGGTCTGGCCAGAGTCGGCCCTGTCCTTCCCCTCCCCTCCCTTTCTATCCCTTCCCTCCCCTCCCCTTTGCTTACTTTATTTCCTTTCCTTTCTTGCCTCCCTCCCTCCCTTTCTTCCTTTCTCCCTTCCTTCCTTCCTTTCCCTCTTTCTTTTTTTCCTTCCTTCCTTCCTTTCTTTCTTTCATTCTTCTCTTTCCTTCTCTTTCCTTTCTTCCATTCATCCTTCCATCCTTCCTTCTTTTCCCCTCCCTTCCCTCCCCTCCCCTACCTTTTCTTTATTTCCTTTTTTTCATTACCTTTCTTTATTTCCTTTCCTGAGAATTGGCCACCATTCTGCAGCAATTCTGGCCACACTCATGCCCCTGTTGACTGACAATGCTTTCTGGCTAGTTGCCTGTTGCGACCTTCCAGGAACTCCAGCCAGGGACACAGGACTCCTCCAAGGTCCCCAGCTGAGGGGAGCTTTAAGGGGCCAGAGTGGAGGGAGGGACTCCTGCAGAAGATCACTCTCCCTATTGGTGGCCCAACAGGGCACAAAAGGTGGGTGTAACTTCCAGAGGGCATGCAGCTTTCTTCCACTCTGAGGGTTCCACGCAGCTCCAAATAACGCAGTTAATATGTGGGTTGTAAGTAGACTTCTGGGGTTTAGCTTCGGGGATCCCGCTCTGAACAGCAAGGGGGACAGGTCAATGGGGACAGAAGCCTGAGAACCCAACCTAGGTTTCGGGTTAGGGCCTAGGGGTGATGAAGTTCTAGAACATAGGTGAGGTTCGGGGGGTAACGTCCAGAGCCGATGACCAAGAAAGAATTCTTGAGACATCTTTGGTGCAAAATGGTGGTTTATTAAAGCACGGGGACAGGACCCGTGGGCAGGAAGAGATGCTACCCTAATATCCTGAGGAGTGGCTGATTATATACACAGGAGTTGGATAGGTGAGGACAAAGGAGGTGTTCAAAAGGGTTGTCACGGTAAAGAGACTGTCAGGATACTGGAGGCCTGGTTATTGTCAAGCCAAGGCTGTTTTTCCCTCTAATGAGGCACTAACATGAAGACAGTTGGGAGTTTCTTGGTTGCAATGTCACATTCCTCCTATCACACATCCTTGTCAATGAGCTTTAGGTTTAGAAGAAATTTAACTTTATTTACATTTTCTTCCCCCTCAGCCTCCTTCAGTTTTATGGAGGGGAGGGCGATGTTAGGGCTTTAGGAACCGAGTTACTTGTCTCTGGAAGTTAGGCTATTGATAAGATAGCTTATTTGTTGTAAATCACTAGGACATTTGTAAACCAAGGGAGACTCCTGTCTTGCAGGATTGTGATCTCTACAAGTTAACTATTAGTTTTTCTTTAAGGGTAGCCAGGAGTGCCTGAGGGATGTCACACATGTCACCGAGGGGGGGGGTGAGAGGGGGTGTAAGGCGCCAGGTTTTGCTTTGTCCTAAGCCAGCCTTCTGCTCCCTCATCAGGGGAATGGCAGTACCTATCTGCCCATACTGAGGTGGGCTTCCCAGGGGGCTGACTTGAGGGCAGGGGTCAGGGAGTGCATCAGACACCCAGATGGTTATCAAACAGCCACTGAAGCTGGAAGTGGCCTCAGGGGGTATGCAGGGTTCTCACCCTGGTAGGGTTCTGCGCAGCTCCAAAGGGCACAGTTTCCTCCTGGGTGGCAATTGGAGTCCTGTGGTGTGCAGCAGAGGACCCCAGTCTGGTGGGCATGGGGGCCAGGCTTCTGGGGACAGAAGCCTGTATCCCATCCTAGGTTAGGGTTACGGCCTAGGGACATGGCAGGCCCAATCTGCCAGCTCTCAGACAGTCTCTCTGGGGCCCATGTTCGGGGGGGACCAGGTGGCATGTCAGAACTGGGGTTCATGGCCAGGGGTGCCACCCAATGTGGGGGTGACCTGCGGGGGGATATGCAGGTTTCTCCCACTCAGAGGGTTGCGTGCAGCTCCAAATGGGACAGTTTCGTCCACGGTGGCAGACAGACTCCTGGCCTGTGGCTCAGAGGATCCCAATCAGGAGGGCTTGGGACCAGGACTCTTGGGAAAGAAGCCTGATAACCCAGCCTAGGGTTAGAGTTAGGTCCAAGGGGCATGGCAGAGCGGATATGCATGCATTGAGACCAGCACCCCAGAAGGCTGAATGGAGGGAGTGCTTGGCCACAGGTGGGCCTGGCGTTTAGACCACTTTCAAGCATGGCTCCAACCGCCACCACTCAAGACCGCAAGCCAGTTCCTAGACGATCCGCTGAAAGCCTATGCAGGCAGAAGGGAGTTGGCTGTGTTTCCACCCAATTCTCATCAGGTTTCTGCCAAAACCGAGATCTATTTGAGGGACATGCGGCTCCCGTAAGGGCCCCATCTGAGGGGAACTTTCTGAGGGCAGAGATGACAGTAGACTCTGGCTGACCAGAACTCTCCATGTTTCTGGCCTGGTGGTGCTCTGAAGGTGGGGATGGCCTGTGGGGGAAGGGGGGGCTCAGGCAACAGTTTCCCGCTCTCAGTGTTTTGTGCAGGGCCAAATGGGACAGTTTCCATGTGGGCGACAAGCAGACCTCTGGGGATTGACATTGGGGTCCGCACTCAAAAAGGCAAACGGAACACACCCTCAGGATTAGAAACTTGAGAACCCAAACTAGGTTTCCACTAAGGGCCTAAGGGCATGCCAGCACTAATCTACAGATACTGAGGTGATATACACTGTGGGACTGAGTTGAGCTTCAGAAAATTCCTTCCAGCTCCCTGGGCATTCAGCGGAGCCCCCTGGGCCTGCCTCGAGGTCAGCCGTGGTCACAATATGAACCCTGAAAGAAAGCGAGATAAAAACAGGCACACACAAGGCAAAACCTGCCTCTTTAAAGACTTAAGATATCCTGCTCTCAATGAAGGCAAATCCAGCCTGCCAGGCCCCTAGGCCCTGCCCTAAGCCAAGGTTGCATTATCA
>NW_019156662.1:0-3194 GCF_002288905.1 Enhydra lutris kenyoni | reverse complement strand
AAATGAAGGGGACCCTGGGGAAAATTCTTACCAGGAATTGCCTCTCCCATAACAACCAGGGGAGTCTACAACCTTCAGGCAAGAGTTTGATTCCAGCTCATGCAAATCTCCATGAAACTGCGATTTCTCCCAGATAATGTTAAAAATAAGCTTTTAAAATGGTATAAATTATCTGGATACCATTTAGCTATGTGTGCTGGAGACCTTTAAAAGGCTTCTACTATTTCACTCAGTAATTCTCTTCTAGAAAGGAAATTAACAAATGAGCATAACAATAGAAAGTAACAAGTATAACACTGTATCTGAGGTTACCAGCTGGAAAGAGATGGCTCATTCAATAAATTTTGACTGACAGAAAAAAAAATATACAAAGATTGTATATAGAAGTATGAGTAAATAAACCAGTATGTGCAGCAACATACTTTCATTCGAGCAGCAGTGGGAAGCCATGATGATCCCTAAACCTCACAGACATAAGGGTACAGTATGATCAGAGACCTGTAAGAGCCAAGTTTATTGAAAGAAAACACTTGGTAGGAACTGTGGCTTTAGGGGAAAGAAGCAACAGTTGACAGAAATACACCATGCAAGGAGAGACCAGAGAGATAAATACCCCAAACGCTCTCTGCTCATACCCTCCCAACCCTTGCCCATCTCCCATGGGCCAAACCCAACTGAAAGCAAGAGTGAAGAGTAGACTGAATGTTTCAGTTCCCAGAAATTAACCTTTTGGAGAAGACAGGCAAGAAAAGGATTTTGAGAGTTAGAGGCAAACAAAGCATAACCAGAAAAAGTTTGTTTCTTTCTTTCATTTCTTTAAAGATTTTATTTTTTTGACAGAGAGAGAGAGAGCACAAGCATGAGGAATAGCAGACAGAGGGAGAGGGAGAAGGAGGCTCCCTGCTGAACAGGGGGCCTGATGTGGGGCTCAACTCAAGAACCTGGGATCATGACCTGAGCCAAAGGCAGCTGCTTAAGTGACTGAGACACCCAGACACTCCAAAATTGTTTCTTATATAGTATTTTGTATAGAAATGAAGATATGTTAACAATCCAATTTCTGCATAATAAAGTATGGGCTAAACAACTAATGTATGAAAGAATATTGTTCATACCCCCTTCCCCCAATGCATGTCCTCCAACCAAGCTCTATTTTCCAGAAATGGTAAAAGTAGCTTCCATGTGCATTTGCCTTATGAATTCCTGTTTTTCTAGTAATATTTTGTTATCTTCTCAGCTGTATGGCATTTTTCAATATTCTCTGTGTCATCTAGCATTTTAGGTAGTAACTAACATCTCAGTAACAAATTCATTTATCAGTGATATTGTACAGTCAATAATCCCTAATTAGTTATATAATTAAAGCACCGGTTATCAGGCAAGTTTACAGATAGGCAATGAAAAAGGTTTATGGAACAGCACAGGCCCTAGATTGCCTCTTTCTACCTGCGTGACAAGGAAAAAAATCACTTAAACCTTCTGTGCCTTGACTTTATTTTCGAACAAATGGAGATTATAAAAAAAACCTATCATTTAAGGATCAAATGAATTAATACAGGTTTTATAATAAGCCTTATAAACATGATATCAATTATTATTATCTTACTATTGCCACCATTACTACTGTCATTATTTGGGGTATACAGAGGTAAAATAAAGGAAAAGAATTGGAGAGAATATTTTCACAGGTAATGTTTTGAGTGTTTCCTCCAGCATCTTCTCTATGTTCCCTTGGAATGTTCAGCTGAGCTCCTCAAGTAGAGTTCATTTTAGTTCTACACCACTTTCAGCCTTGAGGGGGATTAGCATAACAATGAAAGGTAAATTTACCTCAGAGAATTCCTTCTTTTTGAGATTTACCAAAAATTTAGGCCATTTAAGATACTTTGAGATTGGGGAATTGTATTTTAATTTGTAATTTTTATAGTAATAATGAGTGTAATGATTTTAAAGGAAACCTTTCCCATTCTACCTAAACCTACCAAAATGATGAACAGAATACATATATTGTAGTCTATTTGGACTGCTATAACAGAACACTGTAGACTGGGGTGGCGGGGGGTTGGAGGACGGGGTGCTTGAACAGTAGCATATGGCTTTTGGTTTTGAATCAGGTCATGATCTCAGGGTTGTTAGATCAAGACCCACCTTGGCCTCCACACTCAGCAGGGAATTGGCTTGAGATTTCTCTGTCTCTCTCTCCCTCTGCCCTTCCCCCTGCTTGCACATGTGTTCTCTCTCATAAATAAATAAATAAATAAATAAATATAAACTCGCTCTTAAAGAAAAAAGCTAACTTAAGTTTCTTGTGAAAACGAAGCAGACAAAACTTATAGTTGTTAGTAAAGACTGAAGCTGTGAGACCTACGGGCAAACTGGATTTTCATGCCACTGACCTAAAGAATCAGTTAATTACTGATAGAAAGCAAACTGCTCCAAAATCTAGTTGTTTGAAACAATAACGACTTATTAATTTTCACGAGTATGTGGTATGGCTTCCATGGGCTCAACAGAATGGATCTCATGTTCTGTGTTTGCTAGGGTCACAAATAGTTGCATTCAGCTGGGAATTTGCCTGGGGCTGAATTATCTAAGATGACTTCATTCACATCGTTGATGTTTTGGGTGTTGGTTGCACCTTACTCTCTCTCCACATGGTGTTTCACCATTCAGGAGTCCCGCACCAGCTTCTTCATACAGTGTGTGGATCCAGAGATTGAAAGTAGAAGCTACAGGGGTGCCTGGGTGGCCCCGTCTCTTAAGCATCTCCCTTTGGCTCAGGTCATGCTCCCAGGGTCCTGGGGTCAAGCCCTGCTTTGGGCTCCGCGCTCAGGGAAGGGGTCTGCTTCTCCCTCTCCCTCTGTGCGCTCTCTCTCTCTCTCTCTTCAAGTAAATAAAACCTTTAAAATAATAAAATAAATAAAGTGGAAGCTACCAATGTCTTGCAGCTATGCTAGCAAGTCTTAGTTCTTCATTTTTGCTTCATTTTATCATGGAGGAGGAGGACGATAGTGATGATGATGATGGTGATGATGGTAATGAACCTGACATGATCACTTACATGGTTTGGTTTACTTATCCTTTCCAAAACCTTAGAAGAGGAATACCATTATTATCCCCAATTCACAGAGAAGGAAACTAATGCATAGGAAGTTTAAATTACTATCCAAGGTTTCAAGAAGGAAAAAAAAAAA
>NW_019156661.1:0-3195 GCF_002288905.1 Enhydra lutris kenyoni | reverse complement strand
CTCAACCCACTTATCTACACCCTGAGGAACAGTGAAATGAAGGGGACTCTGGGGAGAATTCTTACCAAGAATTGCCTCTCCCATAACAACTAGAGGAGTCTACAACCTTCAGGCAAGAGTTTGATTCCAGCTCATGCAAATCTCAATGCAACTGCGATTTCTCCCAAATAATGTTAAAAATAAGCTTTTAAAATGGTATAAATTATCTGGATACCATTTAGCTATGTGTGCTGGAGACCTTTAAAAGGCTTCTACTATTTCACTCAGTAATTCTCTTCTAGAAAGGAAATGAACAAATGAGCATAACGATAGAAAGTAACAAGTATAACACTGCATCTCAGGTATCAGCTGGAAAGAGATGGTTCATTCAATAAATTTTGACTGAAAGAAAAAAATATACAAAGATTGTATATAGAAGTATGAGTAACGAAGCTGGTATGTGCAGCAACATACTTGCATTGGAGCAGTAACAGGAAGCCATGATCAACCCTAGACCTCACAGACATAGGGAAGAGTATGACCAGAGACCTGTAGGAGCCAAGTTTACTGAGAGAAAACACTTGGTAGGAACTGTGGCTTTAGGGGAAAGAAGCAACAGTTGACAGAAATACACCATGCAAGGAGAGACCAGGAGATAAATACCCCAAACGCTCTCTGCTCGTATCCCCCCAAACCCTTGCCTGTCCCCCATGGGCCAAACCTGACTGAAAGCAAGAGGAAAGAGTAGACTGAATGTTTCAGTTCCAAGAAATTAACCTTTTGGAGAAGACAGGCAAGAAAATGATCTTGAGAGTTAGGGGCAAACAAAGCATAACCAGAAAAAGATTGTTTCTTTCTTTTTTTTAAGATTTTATTTGACAGAGAGAGAGCACAAGCAGGATGAATAGCAGACAGAGGGAGAGGGAGAAGCAGGCTCCCCGCTGAACAGGGAGTCCAATGTGGGGTTCAATCTCAAGAACCTGGGATCATGACCTGAGCCAAAGGCAGCTGCTTAAACGACTGAGACACCCAGGCACCCCAAAATTGTTTCTTATATAGTATTTTGTGTAGAAATGACGATATCTTAACAATCCAATTTCCTTGTAATAAATATGGGCTGAACAACTAATATATGAAAGAATATTGTTCATACCCCCTGGCCCCAATGCATGTCCTCCAACCAAGCTCTATTTTCCAGAAAGAGTTAAAAGTAGCTTCCATCCTCATTTGCCTTACCAAATTCCTGTTTTTCTAGTAATATTTTGTTATCTTGTCAGCTGTTTAGGGTTTTTCAATATTCTCTATGTCACCTAGCATTTTAGGTAGTAATTGGCTTCTCAGTAACAAGTTCATTTATCAGTGATATTGTACAGTCAATAATCCCTAATTAGTTATATAACTAAAGCACTGGTTATCAGGCAAGTTTACAGATAGGCAATGAAAAAGGTTTATGGAACAGCACAGGTCCTAGATTGCCTCTTTCTACCTGTGTGACAAGGAAAAAAAATCACTTAAACCTTCTGTGCCTTGACTTTATTTTCATTCAGATGGAGATTACAAAAACCTATCATTTAAGGATCAAATGAATTAATACAGGATTTACAGTAAGCCCTTTAAACATGATATCAATTATTATTGTCTTACTGTTGCCACTATTATTACTGCCATTATTTAGGGTATATTGAGGTAAAATAAAGGAAAAGAATTGGAGAGAATATTTTATAGGTGATGTTACAAGTATTTCCTCCAGCATTTCTTCTACACTCCCTTGGAATGTTCAGCTGAGTTCCTCAAGTAGAGTTCGTTTTAGTTTCACACCATTTTCAGGTTTGAGGGGAATTAGCATAACAATGAAAGGTAAATTTATCTCAGAGAATTTGCCTTCTTTTTGAGATTTACCAAAATTTAAGTCATTTTAGATACTTTGAAATTGGGGAATTGTATTTTAATTTGTCATTTTTATAGTTGTAATAAGTGTAATGATTTTAAAGAAAACCTTTCCCATTCTACCTAAATCTATAGAAATGATTAACAGAATACATATACTATAGTCCATTTGGACCGCTATAACAGAACACTGTAGACTCGGTGGGGAGGGTGCTTAAACAGTAGCATCCAGCTCTTGTTTTTGGCTCAGGTCATGATCTCAGGGTTCTGAGATCAAGACACACATCAGCCTCCACACTCAGCAGGGAATTGGCTTGAGATTTCTCTGTCTCTCTCTCCCTCTCCCCTTCCCCCTGCTTGCCCATGTGTTCTCTCTCATAAATAAATAAATAAATAAATAAATAAACTCTTAAAATAAAGAAAAAATCTTTGTTAAGTTTCCTGTAAACACGAAGCAGAGAAAACTTATAATTGTTAAAGACTGAACCTGTGGAACCTACAGGCAAACTGGGATTTTCATGCCACCGACTTAAAGTATCAGTTAATTACTGATATAAAGCAAACTGCTCCAAAATCTAGTTGTTTGAAACAATAACTACTTATTAATTTTCACGATTATGTGGTATGGTTTCCCTGGGCTCAACAGAATGGTTCTCATGTTCTGTGTTTGCTAGGGTCACAGATAGTTGCATTCAGCTGGGAATTTGCCTGGGGCTGAATTATCTAAGATGACTTCATTCACATCATTGATATTTTGGGTGTTGGTTGCCACTTACTCTCTTTCCACATGGTGCTTCACCATTCAGGGGTCCTGCACCAGCTTCTTCATACAATGTGTGGATCCAGAGATCGAAAGTAGAAGCTACAGGGGTGCCTGGGTGGCCCCGTCTCTTAAGCATCTCCCTTTGGCTCAGGTCATGTTCCCAGGGTCCTGGGGTCAGGCCTGCACTGCGCTTCCTGCTCACAGAAGGGGTCTGCTTCTCCCTCCTCCTCTGTGTGCTCACTCTCTCTCTCTCTCTCTCAATTAAAGAAAATCTTTAAAATAATAAAATGAATAAAGTGGAAGCTACTGATGTCTTGCAGCTATGCTAGCAAGTCTTAGTTCTTCATTTTTGCTTCATTTTATCATGGAGGAGGAGGACGATAGTGATGATGATGATGGTGATGATGGTAATGAACCTGACATGATCACTTACATGGTTTGGTTTACTTATCCTTTCCAAAACCTTAGAAGAGGAATACCATTATTATCCCCAATTCACAGAGAAGGAAACTAATGCACAGGAAGTTTAAATTACTATCCAAGGTTTCAAGAAGGAAAAAAAAAAA
>NW_019156660.1:0-3197 GCF_002288905.1 Enhydra lutris kenyoni | reverse complement strand
TAGCAAAATAAACATTGTTTGTAATAGCGAAATATTGAAGATATATTGAATATATCTTCAATAGGGGATTAGTGGCATATGCATACAGTGGAATATTATAAGCAACTTAAAAATGAAGAACCTTTTTTTAACTGAAATAATCTCCTAGATATTGTTAGGCGAAAAGAAAAAAAATTAAGGAGCAGGTCTGTAGTATACTACTGCTTGTGTAAAATGGGTGAAATTTTATTTGTATGTAATGTACTGCATGGATATTATATATGCGTATTTTTATATATTTAATTTACAGTTACACATACATACAGAACATCTTTGAAAGGACTCTCATTTTAGGGAAATGAATATCAGGAGAACAGGGTCAAAAAGAAAACTTTTTCACTGTATACTCTTCTATTTTTAAATTATACCATGTATAAGTATAATCTAGTCAAAAAATAATTGAACTTTAAACCAAAAGAATATATACTGTGAAAGTTACATGCAGAGGCTCTGTGGATAGGAAGAGCTGTGCTTGCGTCCAAGCTCTGCTATTTACCAGTGTGTAACCTTAAGCAAGTTCTCTAAGCCCCAGTTTGCTCATCTATAAAATGGGAGCACTGATAGTTAACCGTGAGAATTAAATCAAGTATATAAATCACTTAGCACAGCTCCTGGAAATTATTATTAAGTAATGCTCTCTTTCAAATAGTACTGTGGACCAAAGTTATAGTCATTACCAATCTCTTTTTCTCTTTCTTATTTTCAGTGGGCAAATTTTGATAGCTCCTCTTTCAAAAAAGTATGACATTCAATCATTTTGGTTCACTTTATAGTCACCAGAGATAGGCCCAAACCCCAAAGAATCAGCTGGAGTTTGAATTTCATGAGGAAGACAATCAGGAGCCATTGCACATTTGCCACTATCTATAGCCTTATGTACATAATCTCTTACAAAATACCAAGTGCCACTAATTCATGTTTGTACTCTTACTTTAACATTTATAAAGTATGCTCAAACACTTGAGTTCAATTCCTGAAATTAGAATCTCAGGAACGGAAGGTCCATTCAAGGACATTCTAATTTTCAACAACTATGAGGACCAGCAGAGCAGACATGTTTATTCTTTTTTTTTTCCCTAAGATTTTATTTATTTATTTGACAGAGAGAGAGAGATCAGAGTAGGCAGAGAGGCAAGCAGAGAGAGGGGGAAACAGGTTCCCTGCTGAGCAGAGAGCCTGATGCGGGGGGCTCGATCCCAGGACCCTGAGATCATGATGTGAGCCAAAGGCAGAGGCTTAACCCACTGAGCCATTCAGGCACCCCAGACATGTTTATTCTTCTGTAGATGAACATTTTCTATTGAAGGGCAGCCTGTTAATATGAATTTAAATGATTTTTAAATAATCAAATAAATAAATGAAATGAAAGCCAAAGAGGAGCCTAGAATTCAGATCTTCTCATTTCACCCACATTCTTACCAGGAAGTGTCCACTGTTACCAGGAGGTCATCAAGTATACTGTGCTTCCCTCATCCAGAAGGCTCCTACCTATTGAACCCAAGGCCTGGTTCACAGAAGCAGTTCCAGATCTGGTAGCCATAGCTCGCTCGCTTGCTCTCTCTCTCTCTCTCTCTCTCTCTCTCTCTGAACCCCAGCTACTGTAAGAGCAACAACCAGACACGTACAACTGTCCCCTGAGCATATCTACAAGGATGACCCACAAACACCTCAAATCCAACCTGTTTATAATAACAGCAAAATCACCTCACCTTGCTCCTCCTCCACCTTCCACCCATGCCTGGACTTGCTCTTCCACTTCTGCAACTTCCTGTTTCTGTGAGTGGTCCCAAAGTCACCCAAGAAGCCAAACCACAAATTCTAAGAGCCATTCTACTCTCCTCCCTCTCTCTAAATCCAAAAATCTTGTTTCTACCTCCAACTTTCTTTGGAATTAATCTGCTTCTCTTCAGAATAGATACAGAATAGCAGAGAGTTGGAGAGGAGGGTTTCATGTCTTGTCCCCCAAAATTTCAGGAATGGGGAACAGTGATTAAGAGAACTGACCCTAGCCCCAAACTGGCAGCGTTTAAATCCAAGCTTAGCCACTAGCTCTCTGACGTTAGGTATATTACTTCATATTACATCTCACTTTTATCATCTGTCTAAATGAGATAAAACTAATAGCTATCTTATAGGATTGCTGTAAAGTAGAAATCAATTAATAATGTAAAGTGCTTAAAATAATGTCTGGTACACTTTATAATATGTGCTAATATTTTTAACAGTAACATCATTTTTTAAATGTCATAAAATATTTGTTCTAAAACAGTTTAAAATCCAGAAGTTTTTCCAAACAAGCAAAGGGAAAAAAATAAGAGAGGTAAGCCAAGAAACAGACTCTTAAATACACAGAACAAACCATGGTTACTAGAATGTAGTGGGGAGGCGGGCGCGGGAGAAACAGGTGATGGGGATGGAGGTGGGCACTTGTGATGATCAGCGGGTGTCCTGTGGAAGTGCTGAGTCACTATATTGTACACCTGAAACTAATATAACATGTTAACAACTGGAATTTAAATAAAAACTTGAAAAGATACATTTAAGAAATCCAGAAGTTTTTCATCAAGACAGAAAATCAAAGCACAGTCGATGTCCAATTAAGCCAAGCCTCCATCTCCCTTAAAGTCTTGGTCATGTAATGCCTGTGCCATTTCGCCTCTGCCATTCCAATATCTCCTACTTGAATTACTATCTGCGCCTCTAATTCACTGATCTCTTCATCTCGAGCTCTCTCCAGTATATTCACCAAACTGCAATCAAAATGATTTATCTAAAACACATATCAAGTTAGGCCATCTCCCTATTCAAACCCCGTCTATCACTCCCCCCTACCTTGAATTAAAGTCAGTTCCTTAATGTGGCTCACCAAACCCAGCATGGTAGGTCTGATATGGTCTCTAGCCTCATTCTTCTCCACTCCCTCTCCCCCCACCTTGTGCTCTAGACTCCTGTCAGCATTCTTGCAACCCCTCTAGCTCTCAGGTCCACCCAGACTCTCACATGTCATTTCCTCTGCTCAAAACACTGTGCCCTATCACTCTACCTTTCACCTGGACGGTTTCTACCCATCCTTAAGTCTTTTTTTTTTTTAAGATTTTATTTATTTATTTGACAGAGATCACAAGTAGGCAGAGAGGCAGGCAGAGAGAGAGAGAGAG
>NW_019156659.1:0-3197 GCF_002288905.1 Enhydra lutris kenyoni | reverse complement strand
AAATTAAAACCACATTGAGATACCACCTTACACCAGTTAGAATGGCAAAAATTAATAAGACAGGAAACAACATGTGTTGGAGAGGATGTGGAGAAAGGGGAACTCTCTTACACTGTTGGTGGGAATGCAAGTTGGTGCAGCCTCTTTGGAGAACAGTGTGGAGATTCCTCAAGAAATTAAAAATAGAGCTTCCCTATGACCCTGCCATTGCACTACTGGGTATTTATCCCAAAGATACAGATGTATGGAAAAGAAGGGCCATCTGTACCCCCAATGTTTATAGCAGCAATGGCCACAGTTGCCAAACTGTGGAAAGAACCAAGATGCCCTTCAACGGACGAATGGATAAGGAAGATGTGGTCCATATACATTGTTTTTTTAAGATGCTATAAAAGCCCAAATTCTAACCACCTCTTTGAATTACTCATCTCTGAGTGCTCTCAGACACAGAGATATGTCTGTGCGGCATATGCATTAATGAACTTCTATTTGTTTTTCTCTTGTTAACCTATCTTCTTTTAATCTAATTTACAGGGTCCCAGCCATTGAACCTAAGATGGGTAGAAGGAAAAGAGATCTTTTTCCTCCCCTGCACCTCTCTACCTGGCTAGCTTGGGCTTCCTTACAATGTAACATCTTAGAGTATTTGAGTTTTTTACATAGAGACAAACTTACCTTATAGCCTTACATACAGTGAGTGTTACATGAGGCCCAGTGTAACACTGCACAGCTTTTTAGGACCAGCATTGGAAATCACGTAGTATCACTGCCGTGGTATTCCGCTGGTAAAAAAATAAGCCATAAGGCCAGTCCAGATTCTAAGGGAAGGAACTGTACCTCCCCGGGACACTAGGAGGAGTGGCTCATAGGGCCCACCTTTGGAGACTTGCTCCCACCTCTCAGCAAACTTTTAATTACGTCCATTCACTGTACCAGCCACTCTGCTGTCTTGTTTTGTCTTTTTTTTTTTAAATATCCAACTATTTTGATAGTTGTTTAAGAACATATTTCAGTTTATATAAAATATTACAAAGAAGTATCACATACATTATTTAATTTGGTCATTGTGATACTAACAGAGGAAGCCAGGACAAGGATTTTTTTTTTTTAAAGATTTTATTTATTTATTTGAGAGAGAGAGCATGCAGAGGGAGAGGGAGAAGCAAACTCCCCGCTGAGTGGGGAGCCCGGTGCAGGGCTCCATCCCAGGATCAGGACCTGAGCCCACAGCAGACGCCCAACTAGCTGAGCCACCCAGGTGCCCAGAGCAAGGATTTTTATCCCCATTGTACTAACAAGAAAATGAGCCTCAGAGAAGTTCACTGAGTCGACTGAAGTCACGTGACTAGTAAGTGCCAGCCCACAGCCTGCTGACTCCTAACCAGGGCTTTTCACTGGCTCTCATGCCAGCTCAATGGCATGTTTGTGTTTCACTGGCATCATTCCAGCCTGAATGTCAAAGTTCACTTGACAGCATCCAAGTGCTGGTGTTGGCAAAACCATGCCTCTGAGGTTAGTGTGGTAAGACAAATTAAGAAAAAGCAAACAAAGCTTTAGGGAGCTGTCCACTGGAGAGATTTTAATGAGCCTGTGTTTCAGATGAAGATTATAGGTATTGATTGTACTATTTTTTTTAAAAAAAGGGCTTCTTCAAACTGATTTTGATTTTGTTTATAAAATATGAGATAACCCTTTTGAATAAAGTAGCAATAAATTGGGGGGGTGCCTGGGTGGCTCTGTCAGGTAAGTGTCTGCCTTCAGCTCAGGTCATGATCTCAACATTCTGGGATCAACACTCCACACCACCCCGCTTCTCCCTCTGCCCCTCCCTTCCGCTTTTGCTTTCTCTCCTTCTCTCTCTCTCTCTCCTTCTCTCTCTCTCTCTCTCAAATAAATAAATAAAATCTTTAAAAAGAAAAGTAGCAATAAATTTGCCATCATGCAATAATGTTAGAGATGATGCCAAGGTAACCTTTTTTTTTTTTTAATTTATTTGACAGAGAGAAAGACAGCAAGAGAGGGAACACAGCAGGGGGAGTGGGAGAGGGAGAAGCAGGTCTCCCACAGAACAGGGAGCCTGTTGTAGGGCTCGATTCCAGGATCCTGGGGTCATGACCTGAGCTGAAGGCAGACGCTTAATGACTGAGCCACCCAGGTGCCCCTGATGCCAAGGTATCCTAAAATAATACATAGACAAGTCATGAATGTTCAAAGGATCAATGAAGAAAATATTCAGGTCTCAAATATTTTTATTTATTTATTATTTATTTAGAGAGCAGCAGGAGGGGCAGAGGGAGAAGGAGAAGAATCCCCACTGAACAGGAAGCCAGACACGGGGCTTGAACCCAGGACCCTGAGATCATGACCTGAGCCAAAATCAACAGTCAGACACTTAATGGACTGAGTCACCCAGGTGCCCCAGGTTTCAAATATTTATACTAATGACATTGTTTAGCATTGCTTCACAATGCCAAGCAGATGTCGAAGGCAATAAAAAAAAGGAGGATTTGCTGATGTTTGTTAGAGAGTTAACTTCATGGATCTCCTTACCTCCTTAACACCTGGAGACAAACTGACATAGGGTCCAGTACTATAAGCAGACAAAACTATTTGAAGTTTGCCATGTGACATAGACCACCCACAAAGTTCACATAATTTAAGAAAAATAAACTCTAACATGTGTTTTAAACTATTTACATTTTAATCGAAAGGAAAGAAATAAAATCAAAATTGAAAAAGAAATCAAAAGCAAAGAAATGAAGAATAAAACAATCACACTAAAACTTCGTACCTCAGGGGGCACCTGGCTGGCTCAGTTGGTAGAGCACACAATTCCTGATCTCAGGGTTGCAAGTTCGAGCCCCATGTTAGGTGTTGAGATTACTTAAAAATAAAATCTCAAACAACAACAACAACATGGGGCACCTGGGTGGCTCAGTCATTAGGTGTCTGCCTTCAGCTCAGGTTGTGATCCCAGCGTCCTAGGATGGAGCCCCGCTTCAGGCTCCCTGCTCAGCGGGAAGCCTGCATCTCCCTCTCCCACTCTCCCTGCTTGTGTTCTCTCTCTGTCAAATAAATAAATAAAATCTTTAAAAACAACAATAACAACACCTCTACAAAAGATGTAATAGACACAGAAGAATGTGGTTGTTCTGGGATGTATATAGTGAAGGACCAGGCTCTGCCCAAGAAACTTT
>NW_019156658.1:0-3198 GCF_002288905.1 Enhydra lutris kenyoni | reverse complement strand
CCTTAGCAATTCGGGGTCTCTTCTGATTCCATACAAATTTTAGCGTTGTTTACTCCAGCTCTTTGAAAAATACCAGTGGAATTTTGATCGGAATGGCATTAAAAGTATAGATTGCTCTAGGCAGTATAGACATTTTAACAATGTTTATTCTTCTGATCCAAGAGCATGGAATGGTCTTCCATCTTTTTGTGTCTTCTTCATTTTTTTCATGAGTGTTCTGTAGTTCCTTGAGTACAGATCCTTTACCTCTTTGGTTAGGTCTATTTCCAGGTATCTTATGGATCTTGGTGCTATAGTAAATGGAATCGTTTCTCTAATTTCTCTTTCTGTATTTTCACTGTTAGTGTATAAGAAAGCAACTGATTTCTGTACATTGACTTTGTATCCTGCCACATTACTGAATTCCTGTATGAGTTCTAGTAGTTTGGGGGTGGAGTCTTTTGGGTTTTCCATATAAAGTATCATGTCATCTGTGAAGAGAGAGAGTTTGACATCTTCATTGCCAATTTGGATACCTTTTATTTCTTTTTGTTTTCTGATTGCTGTTGCTAGGACTTCTAATACTATGTTGAACAAGAGTGGTGAGAGTGGGCATCCTTGTCGTGTTCCTGATCTCAACGGGAAGGCTGTGAGCTTTTTCCCATTGAGGATGATATTTGCTGTGGGTTTTTCATAGATAGATTTTATGAAGTTGAGGAATGTTCCCTCTATCCCTATACTTTGAAGCATTTTAATCAGGAACGAATGCTGGATTTTGTCAAATGCTTTTTCTGCATCAATTGAGAGGACCATGTGGTTCTCTCTTCTCTTATGGATTTGTTCTATCACATTGATTGATTTGCAAATGTTGAACCATCCTTGTAACCCAGGGATGAATCCCACCGGGTCATGGTGGATAATCTTTTTAATGTGCTGTTGGATCCCGTTTGCTAGGATCTTGTTGAGAATCTTAGCATCCATATTCATCAGTGATATTGGTCTGAAATTCTCCTTTTTGGTGTGGTCTTTGCCTGGTTTGGGGATCAGGGTAATGCTGGATTCATAAAGAGTCTGGAAGTTTTTCTTCTGCTTCAATTTTTTGAAACAGCTTCAGGAGAATAGGTATTATTTCTTCTTTGAAAGTTTGGTAGAATTCCCCAGGGAATCTGTCAGGTCCTGGGCTCTTGTTTTTTGGGAGGTTTTTGATCACTGCTTCAATCTCGTTACTAGATACCAGTCTATTCAGGTTGTCAATTTCTTCTTGGTTCAATTTTGGGAGTTTATAGTTTTCTAGGAATGCATCCATTTCATCTAGGTTGCTTAAGTTATTGGCATATAACTGTTGATAATAACTTCTGATGATTGTTTCTATTTCCTTGGTGTTAGTTGTCATCTCTCCCTTTTCATTCATAATTTTATTAATTTGAGCTTTCTCTCTTTTCTTTTGGATTAGTGTGGCCAATGGTTCATCGATCTTATTGATTCTTTCAAAAAACCAGCTTCTAGTTTCATTGATACATTCTACTGTATCTCTAGTTTCTATCTCATTGATCTCTGCTCTAATATTGATTATTTCCCTTCTTGTGTGTGGAGTTGGTTTAATTTGTTGTTGATTCTCCTGTTCTTTAATGTGAAGAGACAGCTGGTGTATTCTGGAGTTTTCAATTTTTTTGAGGGAGGCTTGGATGGCTATGTATTTCCCCCTTAGGACCACCTTTGCTGTATCCCATAGGTTTTGGACTGAAGTGTCTTCATTCTCATTGGTTTCCATGAATTGTTTAAGTTCTTCTTTGATCTCCTGGTTGATCCAAGCATTCTTTAGCTTCCAGGTGTTTGAGTTCCTTCCAAACTTCTCCTTGTGATTGAGCTCCAGTTTCAAAGCATTGTGAACTGAGAATATGCAGGGAATAATCTCAGTCTTTTGGTATTGGTTGAGCCCTGATTTGTGACCCAGTATGTGGTCTATTCTGGAGAAGGTTTTATGTGCACTAGAGAAGAATGAGTATTCTGTTGTTTTATGGTGGAATGTTCTATATATATCTATGAGGTCCATCTGGTCCGATGTGTCATTCAATGCTCTTGTTTCTTTACTGTATTTCTGCTTGGATAATCTGTCTATTACTGAGCGAGGCATGTTAAGAACTCCTACTATTAATGTATTCACATCAATATGACTCTTTATATTGATTAATAATTCTCTTTTTTTTACATTAAAAATACTTTTATTGCAAAAAATTATCATATACAGTAGAGAGTAGAAAGTAGAGAGGTTAGCATAATTAACTTCCACATACCCATGATTGATTCAATTATCACATTTTGCCATATTTGTTTTATCTCTCTTTTATGTTTTTTAATTAGTTTTATTTTTTTTTATTTTATTTTTTATAAATAATATATTTTTATCCCCAGGGGTACAGGTCTGTGAATCGCCAGGTTTACACACTTCACAGCACTCACCATAGCACATACCCTCCCCAATGTCCATAAACCCACCCCCCAAGCCCCCTCCCCCCATCAACCCTCAGTTTGTTTTGTGAGATTAAGAGTCACTTAAGGTTTGTCTCGCTCCCAATCCCATCTTGTTTCATTTACTCTTCTCCTAACCCCTTAACCCCCCATGTTGCATCTTCTCTCCCTCATATCAGGGAGATCATATGATAGTTATCTTTCTCCAATTGACTTATTTAGCTAAGAATGATAGCCTTTAGTTCCATCCACATTGTTGCAAATGGCAATATTTCATTTCTTTTGATGGCTGCATAGTATTCCATTGTGTATATATACCACATCTTCTTTATCCATTCATCTGTAGGTGGACATCAAGGTTCTTTCCATAGTTTGGCTATTGTAGACATTGCTGCTATAAACATTCAGGTGCACGTGCCCATTCGGATCACTACATTTGTATCGTTAGGGTATATACCCAGTAGTGCAATTGCTGGGTCATAGGGTAGTTCTATTTTCAACATTTTGAGGAACCTCCATGCTGTTTTCCAGAGTGGTTGCACCAGCTTGCATTCCCACCAACAGTGTAGGAGAGTTCACCTTTCTTCGCATCCTCGCCAGCATCTGTCATTTCCTGACTTGTTCATTTTAGCCATTCTGACTGGTGTGAGGTGATATCTCATTGTGGTTTTGATTTGTATTTCCCTGATGCCAAGTGATATGGAGCACTTTCTCATGTGTCTGTTGGCCATCTGGATGTCTTCTTTGCAG
>NW_019156657.1:0-3199 GCF_002288905.1 Enhydra lutris kenyoni | reverse complement strand
AAGCCTGGAGGTTTAATGGTCAGCAGGTTTGGATGGGATAGAATCAGGAGAACACCTGGGTGCTCCTCGACAGAAGGCTGGCAAACAACCTGGGGGCACCCAGCATGGAAACAGTCATCTGGAGAACACCTGGAGTGCACAGTGGGGAGAGTATTCAGTAGTCTAGGAGCACATTCCTGAGAGGAAACATTCAGTGACATGTGGCTTCCAAAACATGGGAGCCCTCTACTGTCCTGTAGCATAAAGACTGAGCCCCATTCAGTGAGGACACT
Source organism: Enhydra lutris kenyoni (assembly GCF_002288905.1). Taxonomy (NCBI): domain Eukaryota; kingdom Metazoa; phylum Chordata; class Mammalia; order Carnivora; family Mustelidae; genus Enhydra; species Enhydra lutris. Next base: position 2,927 of record NW_019156657.1, on the reverse strand, counting down.
GGCTGTCTGCCTTGCCTGCAGTGGGCCTCACCCCCTGTGATCTGAGGGGACCGCCCTTCTCAGTGAGGCTTGCCTCAGGCTAAGCCAGATCAACCCCTGCCCACATCACATCTCCTGACCAGGGATTCTGCACAGCCGCAGTTCTGGTGGAGTTGATGTCAGGTCTCCTTTCACAATTGGAGCAGAGCTCACCTAGTTCAAACTGGCCACATTCAGGCCAGGGACCAAACACTGCCCATAGCAGGCAAGGAGAGCCCCTGCAGACCACTGGTCTGAAGGATACAACAGGACACATCACTGACTTTTCTAATGGACAGAGGAAAGTAGAGACTTAAAGAAATGCCAAGATGAAAGAATTTATCCCAAGGAAAACCAGCAGATAAGACCAAGCCCAGAGATCCAGTGGAAACAGTAGTAAGGAGCTTGATGGAGAATTTAAGGTCACAATCATAAGGATATTCAAAGAGTGAGAAAAAACTAGTGAGAATTTTACCACAGAGATAAGAGTTAAAATATAATTGGGTGTTTGGTGGCTCACTTGGGTAAGTACTGACTCTTGATTTCTGCTCAGATCTTGATCTCAGGGTCCTGGGATACAGGCTCAAGTCACACTGTATTCAGTTTGATGCCTGCATGTGATTCCCTCTCTCTGTAGCTCCCACCCGAAATCTTGTGATTCCCCCCTTAAAAAATTGTTGCCTCTTATGATTTTATTCCTACAGTCCGTTATACTTTGTCCTCTTTCACTTCTTCACTTGTCATTATATTCAGTCTTTTTTCTGTTATTCTTCATTTAGTTCATGGGCTGTCAGTGTTGTTTATCTTTTCTGCCAAACAGCTCTTCCTGTGCTTGGTATGTTCCTTTTTTTACTGTACTCTCTTTGATTCAGTTCAGTTTTCTGTTTTCCATATCCTCCATTCTTCTGCTAAGTTTAAGCTCATATGATCCTTTTTGTGATTGTTAGAGATACAGGAAGGGATTTCTGCTACACTGTGACCATATCACAGAATTATCTATTCGGATATATGGTCTATATGTTGTGTACCATGTTATGTTTTCATGGGGAAATGAAGTCCTGATGACTCCTTGTCAGTCATCTTTCTGACATTATCTGAGTGACTTGATGCTTCTGTATTAGAAGTCTTCAGTATATTCTTCTGAATGTAGTAAGTGCAATGGTTTTACTTTTATTTTGTATCTTTCAGCTGTATCTTCACATGACACCAAGAGTTTCCTGCTACAGTGGAGCATAGAAGGTTCTTTCCAGAATGGGTCAATGCAGAGATACAAAGATAGTGCTTTTGAGATTTTACACTTATGCACAGACTGGGACAATGATGGGGAGAGTGAAGGGCATCAAAGAAATCCTGGACGATACACCCAAACCAAGGCAATTGCCCTTAATGAGAATCTCACTGCCCCAAATGGTGAAAGATATAAACCGCTATGGAAGACCTCCCTTTTTAAGTCAACTGTTTCTGCAGAGCAATGGGTCTCTGTCAGCACAAGCTCCAATCAGATAGTCAACCATATTGATTTGTGGACAGACCCCTTGGAACATCTGGAAAGTAACCTAGTCCATGATGAGAATAATGATTTGAGCCATTTGGAAAATAGGATTGGTCTGACTTTAAATCAGAGATTTAGAAATGAAGAACAAAGTCCTCAGTGGGATCCATATGAGAGGGACTTCACTGAGGAGTCGACCCTACAGTATGACCAGAGGCTTTTCACTGGAGACAGAATTGCTCAATGCACTGAATCTGAGAAAACATTGGACCAGGGCTCCAGTGTTCACAGATGTGTCAGGGCTAGTTTTGCAGAGAACCATTATGAATGTGATAAATGTGGGGAAGTCTTTCATCCAAGCTCTAACTTCAGTATACATAATGGTCACCATTTGGGAGACAGTCCTCATAAATATAATGAATGTGGGAAAGCTCATAACCAGTCCTCCAGTGTTGGTGATCATCAGAGAATTCCTGAGGGAAAAAGCCCATTGACATGTAATAAACATGGGACCGTGTTTAGTCAGTCATCAAGCCTAAACATCAATGAGATAATCCCTCAGGGAGAGGAAACTTACATTTTTAAGGAATGTGGTAAATCCTTTGACTGCCACTCAACACTATCTCAACATCAACAAATGCATACTGGAGAAAAAATACACAAATGTGAAGAAGGTGGTCAAGCCTTTAAGGACTGTTCATCAATAAATGGACATTCACAGATCTATTCTGGAGAGAAACCCTGCAAACATCAAGAATGTGACAAGGCTTTTAACAATCAATCAGGTCTTAATAGACGGCACCAAATTCATATTGCAGGGAAAAATTACAAGTGTAATGAATGTGCCAAAGCCTTTACATCATGCTCAAAACTTACTCAACATCACAGAATTCATAGTGGAGAGAAACCTTACCAGTGTCAACAATGTGGCAAGAGCTTTAACCACAGCTCAACCCTTACTCGACATCACAGAAGTCATACTGGAGAGAAACCTTACCAATGTCAAGAATGTTGCAAGAGCTTTAACCAGAGGTCATCCCTTATTAAACATCACAGAATTCATACTGGAGAGAAACCTTACCAATGTCAAAAATGTGGCAAGGCCTTTAACTGCCTTTCACACCTTTCTGAACATCATAGAATTCATACTGGAAAGAAACCTTACCAGTGTCAAGAATGTGGTAAGGCCTATGCAGTCCCTTCACAACTTACTAAGCATCACCGAATTCATACTGGAGAAAAACCTTACCAATGTCAAGAATGTGGCAAGGCCTTTAGTGACAGGTCAACCCTTACTGAACATCACAGAATTCATAGTGGAGAAAAACCTTACCAATGTCAAGAATGTGGCAAGGCCTTTACCTGGAGGTCAAATCTTTCTCGGCATCAGAAAACTCATAGTGCAGAGAAACCTTAC
>NW_019156656.1:0-3200 GCF_002288905.1 Enhydra lutris kenyoni | reverse complement strand
TATTTGACAGAGAGAGATCACAAGTAGACAGAGAGGCAGGCGGGGGGGGGGGGCGCGGGGAAGCAGGCTCCCTGCTGAGCAGAGAGCCCGACGTGGGACTCAATCCCAGGACCCTGAGATCATGACCTGAGCTGAAGGCAGAGGCTTAACCCACTGAGCCACCCAGGTGCCCCCTTTAATGGTTCTTGTGGGACAGATCTACTGGTAAGCTTAGAGGGGTTTTTACTTGGGAATGTCTTCGTTTCTGCTCTGTGGAAAAGAATTTTACTAGGTAAAGTATTGTTGGTGGCTATTTTTCAATCTTTGAGTACCTGAGTACTTTATGCTGGGCCCCATTGCTGTTTGGACTGCTGAGAATCCTCCTAGTGATTTTCTAGGAGCTCTTGTGCAAGATGAAGTGGATTTGCCATTGTGTCTCTTTTTAGATTTATTTGTTTATTCATTTATTTATTTATTTGACATAGAGAGGTCACAAGTAGGTGAAGAGGCAGGTAGAGAGGGAGAAGCAGGCTCCCTGCTGAGCAGAGAGCTGGATGGGGGTGCTCAATACCAGGACCCTGAGATCATGACCTGAGCCAAAGGCAGGGGCTTAATACACTGAGCCACCCAGGTGCCCCTGTCATTGTGTTTCAAAAGTCTCTCTTCATCTGTGGTGTTTGATGGCTTAATTACAACATGTGGTGAGTTGTCCCATTCTTTGTATGTGGTCTGCTGTATATACCATAGTTTTATAAGTAATTTGAAGAAATAAAATATGAAGGCAATCATAATGAAAAGACATTTACTGTAGTGCACTGGATTTATCAAGCAAACTTCTCTGTGTCTGAGTGCACCGTTATTGGTGAAAAGCACATTATGCAATGGTTAACTGTATTTGTTAGGAGACCTGAAAGGATTCAGGGGCAGATGGATCTCTAGAGAGGGACAATTATTTTCAGTGTGATTCATTATTCCTTTTGACTATATTTTGTACATGTAGAGGGGTGTCCAAAGAAAGCCAGAGTAGCAGAAGTTTAATCAGATAAACTAGCCTTTTATCTTTTGTTTATACTGCTTTGATATTAGGGTACTGCTGATCTCACAGACTGGTTTTGAGTGTATTTCTCTATTTCAAAATTATAAGATTTTTTTATTGCTAAGATTTTGATAAGGATTGTCAGGAATGATTTTGTAAATGTTAGATTCTTTCTCTTGTCCTGAACCATGGCTCACCATCTAACGCCCAGGGGTTCTCCCCAGTGATTGCTAATTGAAGAAAGTCACTACAAATATAATGATAAGCCATAGCTACACAATTCTCAAGGGCTATCGATCAAATTTTACCCTGTATATTTTTCCTGTTGTTTTGTGAGGATAGAGAACACAAGCAGAGTTTTAGGGTATTGATCTGCACAGAATGCAATGTCTCATATTAAGCTAAAGACAGATTTTGAAGTCCCAGAACTAAGTAGGAGGAAGCACGTGTACATACATATGTGTGTGTACCTATATCTTCAGAAGGAAAAGTAATCTTGGCTCAAACCAGGTCACTTCCAAGTTTGAAAAGTGATGATTTCCTAGCAAGCAAAGAGATTCTAGATTCATAATAGAAAGAGTTTTCTTCTCTGTATTGTATTGAATTTATGCTTCCTACATCTCGTGTATCTTAGTTCGGGAATTTTCCCATGCGAATCTTCTCTTACATAACTGGGTTTTAGTCCTGTAGGATCTACTCTGTTTTCCTTATTCCTCTGTCGACCTGTTGCTTAGCTACCTCGATAGAGATTTTAACAAGAGTTTCCATGGAATGACATGGTATTCTAAATTTAATTTAAATGTGAGATTAATTCTCCAGGAAGCATTATAAATTCCATGTAGTTAAATTGATAGACTTCACTCCTGCCTTTGCGATTGGAGAAGTAAGAGTTCCTTAGTTACTCTTCTTTTCCCTTCCAGGAAGTGATGCCATCCATGTTGGTCACTTCAGTGTCAGCATTTGATTAGTTAAAAACGTGGAGATTTCACGAATCCTGTTTTGTTTTGTTTTGTTTTGTTTTTCTTTTCTTTTTTAACACTTACTTGAAGGAAACAAAGATGGGACAGGGCTGGGTGCTGAGTAGATGTTCTAACTTAAACAGAACACAGTGTTCTGTTAGGAGTGATGGAGCAGCCTAATGGAAGAGATGAAACAGATCTAGGCAGAAACATTGGCCTGAATTCTTCATCTGGGGAGAGGACCCCTGTCCAAGATTATACTACTGACTCTGACTCTAGAAAGAAAAATTGTACTTCCCTTCTTCCCAAATCCTGTCCACTTCTTCTGTCCCATCTCTGTTTCGGTGATGGAGGCATCACAGCTGACTTTCCCTCTTGTGTTCTGGAAACCTTTTGTCCCTGCACTCCCCCTTCCCACCTAAGCCAGGCAGGCCTTTGCTTAGCCTTAGGGGTAGCTTGGAGTTTTCTAATGCCATTGTAAATGGTTGATAACAGGACCACGTGAGGCCTATGTATGTTTTAAATACAATGTTGTCACCACTGCACTGGAGGAGAAGCAAAAATCCATCACTGGGCGACAGGATTAGTTCAGGCATTTGGCACTGGAAGTTGTTGAGGACAGATAAAACACGATGTTGTGACAGTTTGAGAGGAAGGTAAGTGCTATGGAAATGAAATATGGTGAACTCTTGAATTGTGAACAAAGATCTGGTAGAGAGGTCCCTTTGGTCACTGCAATGACTAAGGAAGCTGCTCATAATGAGCGAATGGACAGAGATGCATTTCTGGGAAATGTGGCTGTCTGGGACATCCGATGCTTTTCTCATGATTTGTAATATATTCCCTGCTGTCCTGAGGACCAGTTGCTATTGGATGACAGAGATTATTGTACTCTCTGAGGCCCAGATGCATGGAGTGTATGGAGAGGGGGTATTAGTTGATTTAAAAATGGTGGGCATAGTTTAAAGATGTCACATGATAGAGTAGATGTTGAAGACAAAGAAGGCTGCCGGACACTACCAGTGAGAACCAGCCAGTTGTGTGTTGTGACTTAGTTCCTGAAGAGGTTGTCAAATTTTGTCTGGTCAGAATCACTGGGAACACTTTAAATGTGGAGCCCTGTGCCCAGCCTTACATTGCCATGTCAGTAGCTCTGGGCTGCAGCCCCCCACCTTTCCTTTACCCAGTCTCAGGTGACTGTCTAGGGACTAGACCTTGTGACCCTA
>NW_019156655.1:708-3200 GCF_002288905.1 Enhydra lutris kenyoni | reverse complement strand
TGTTCCTTGGCTGCTGTGATAACGCGAGGTGGGGTTTCCAGGCATCCATTCGGAGAGCTCTGCTGTCGAATCTTTCCATGTGGGAGACCTCTAAGCTGACTTCCCCTGTCCCGCAGAAGGACACCTTGTGGTTTGGAGCAGCTCACAAGCTCCAGCTTGGATAAGCCTCCAAGGCTTCTTGAGGCCACCCGAGCATTCGTTGGCTATCATGGATACAAATTCCAGTGTGAGCAGACATCTCACCCTCGCCCATCCTCAGGTGCTGGAGATCTTGAAACAGCTGCTACACATTGTATCTGTCATGCCCTCGGCACTGAACATAACCATAGCTTGTGTTTTCAGATTTCGATCCTCACAAGCTTTGCCAGCAGGCCGTCCACCTTGGGCATTCTGGAGTCACAAAGCTGCCTTCTACCTGGCCAACAGAAAGAAGAAATGTCCTACAGGTCTGCCGAAAACCCCAATGAGCGTCCAACAACACGGTCCTCAAGGGCACCCTGATATCATAGGTCGCCCTGTGAACTAAAGCTCTGCGTAACACAGCCCGAGACCCAATCTCCTGTTGGCCAGCCAGATACCGGGACCTATATCCTGCTGGTGGGAACTGCCTTGGCCCAAGCCCGTTATTTCCATCCAACCTGGGTATGCAGGTATCTGACCCCAGAAGTTAGTGCAAAACCATGCCCTTGTGTGTACCTGAAGCACAACAGAGTATTCCACCTTCCCCATGGCAGGAAAGTGGATTTTGATATGGTGGTACTACCTTCAGAGTGGGAGCCACCTGCATGGCCCATGACACCACGCCCACTCAGGAGGGGCAACTGGGCAAAAACAGGCATTTGACTCTTAGCCTGAGACCCCTTTCAAGCACAGCCTGTCGGGGCTGGACCAGGATCCCACAGAGAGAACCTATTGTGCCCCTAGACCCAAATCATAACCCTTGGTGGGGTTGTTCAGGCCAAGAGACCCACAACCCGTCTCTGGAATCCCAGTTTGGGCAGGACCCCAGAGATGGAAAAGAGCACTCTTCCCTTCCCCCAGAAAAACACCAAACTCTTGGGAGCCTGGCAGAATTCCCAGAAAGGGAAAATATCCCATGGACCCATGTGCTCACCCGTCCATTCCGAGACCATCCTAGGTATACAGTCCAGAGAGAAAAGCCTCTGCTACTGCCTCCCAGGCACCCGAATTTCAAATCCTGAGGAGCTGCTTTCACGTTCTGCACATCGGGCCTGCCATAACCTCGCCCCTAATTCTTCCCCGAATTGCTGTCTGAAGACTTCGTTCCCAAAGCCTTGACTACATGCCGTCCAGGATGGGACCCCCAGAACCACACCGCATCACTGGGCCTGCCCTCCCGAGGAAACTCTGCCCGTCTCAGTTGCCCAAACCATCCAGAATGGGAGAAACCTGCAAGGTACCTGAACCCACCCCAATTTCATAGGCCGCTCTGGATTAAATGCACAGTATGAGACACCGTCAGCACCTACCTCCAGGAAGACACGCAGGTCAATGGGCCTGAGTCCGAAGATTCAACCTGACATGCCCCTAGGACCTCATTGAAAACCTAGCTTAGGTTTTCAGGCTTCTGTCCCTCCAGCCTGTTCTGGAAAACCAACATATGGCCCAACGTGTGGTCCCTGAGCCATACATTAGAACCGCTCTGGTCCCGAGAAGTAAACTTTGCTCTTGGGAACGGGGTTCCAACTACAGGCTAGGAGGTTCCTGCATGGCCCCAGATCTACCCCACATTCTAAGGTCTCCTTGGACACCAAGCAGCATTGTGACCCGTCAGACTGAGAACCTCCGTCAACTCAGATCCCTTGGAACTGTGAAACAGAGCGACTGTATCAAAGCTGCCCTGTTCCTAGGCTTCAGTGATAACGGAGGTGGAGTTTCCAGGCATCCATTCGGAGAGCTCTGCTATCGAATCTTTCCATATGGGGACCTTGGAGACCTCTAACTGGACTTCCCCTGTCCCGCTGAATGACACCTTGCTGTTTGGAGCAGCTCACAAGCTCCAGCTTTGGAAAGCCGCCAAGGCTTCTTGAGGCCGCATGAGCCTTCGTGGGCCATCATGGATACAAATTCCAGCGTGAGCAGACATCTCGCACTCGATCGTACTCAGGTGCTTGAGATCTCGAAACAGACGCTGCACATTAGAACTGTTATGGCCTCGGCACTGAACATAAGCCTATCTTTGTTTTCAGACTTCCATCCTCACACACCTTGCCAGCAGGCCATCCATATTGGGAATTCTGGAAAAACAAAGCTGCCATCTGCCTGCCCACCAGAAGGAAGAAAGGCCCTACGGGTCTGCCAGAATCCCGATAAGGGTCCAGCAGCATGGCCCTCAAGGGCACCCTGATATCATAGGCCGCCCTGTGAACTGATGCTCTGTCTGACACAGCCCGAGCCCCGGCCTCCTGTCAGCCAGCCACATAACGCCACCCATATCCTGCAGGTGGGCTCTGACCAAGACAGAGCCCACC
>NW_019156655.1:0-608 GCF_002288905.1 Enhydra lutris kenyoni | reverse complement strand
CTTGTGAACTGATGCTCTGTCTGACACAGCCCGAGCCCCGGCCTCCTGTCAGCCAGCCACATAACGCCACCCATATCCTGCAGGTGGGCTCTGTCTTGGTCAGAGCCCGACATCCCCTGCGAACGTGGGTATGCAGGTATTGTCCCGAGAAGGTAGCGCAAATCCCTGCCTATGGGGGAACCTGAATCACAGCAGCGTACTCCTCCTTCCTCATGGCAGGAATGTGGATGTGGAGATGGTTGTACTTTTCTAGAGTGGGAGCCAGCTACATGGCCCATGAGACAACGCCCACTCAGGAGGGGCAGCTGGGCACAAGTAGGCCTTGTGACCCTCAGCCTGAGACCCCTTTAAAGCACACCCTGTTGGGGGCTGGAGCAGGAAGCCAGAGAGCAGACCTCTCGTGCCTCTTGGCCCAAATCCGAACCCTTGGTGGGGTTGTCCAGGCCACGTGACCCACAACCCCACTCTGGAATCCTTGTTTGGGCGGGACCCCTGACGTGGAAAACAGCACTCTTCCCTTCCCCCAGAAAGACAGCAAACTCTTGGGAACCGGGGAAAAACCCCAGATAGGAAGAACCTCACATGGACCCATGTAGCAACCCTATCAT
>NW_019156654.1:1047-3201 GCF_002288905.1 Enhydra lutris kenyoni | reverse complement strand
CTGTGGAGAGGGGTGTGTTGGTATCACTGTGTACAGATATCTCCTTGCATTCAGAATGGGGATGAGCAGATGGCAACCCTGAGCACTGTTTGTGTAGCTGTCAAACCAGGAGTGGACTTGGGTATGTGAAATTACTTCCTTGACTACAGACCCCAACAGAATTTGGAACCCCACAAACAGGCTTCCACATTCTAGTGTAGTCTAGCACCACAGTTACTTGGCTAGAGATATCCGATATTGAAAGATGATGATCTGCTGTTTGCCTACTTCCCAGGACTCTGGCTCCCAGAAAACACAGGGGAATGGCTTTTTCACATGCTGCAGATATTGGCTCAAACCTCATGTGCAAAGCCTCAGGGCATTTGGCAGGAGGTTCGATAAGGTAATACAGAACAGCTTATGCCAGGCCAAGCCAAAACTCTGAGCTATCCCAGGGCAGCCTCATACACTCCTCTGGATTTTCTGGAAAAGAGGGATATGTGGGGCTCCTGCCACTGGGATGGAGGGGGTTGCAAAGATAGTGCATACCCTGGTGATCCCTTTATGTTCACACCAATGTCATGGTGGGCAGGGTGGAAAGTATTCCTGAGGTGTGTCTTACCTCTCTCAGAGCTCATCCAGGGTCCTGAAGCTGTGTAACATTTCTCTCATTGGTGGAGGTGTGTGCATACTGGGCTGTGGTGTGTCTGGAATGGAGTGCCCTGGGTCTGAGGACCAGCAAAAGCAGCCAGATAGGGCTCTGAGGCCTCCTTCCTGATTGCTGGGCACCATCTTTACAGAGCTGCACACAGGAGATCAAACAGGAGCTGAATGTTGAGATACTCTGCTCTACCTCCCTGAAGGACATAAGGTGCCCCCAAATGCCAAGAGAGTCCAGCGCTGGCTCAGGGTGAGGGCAGGTGCTGGGGAGATCCATCCCCCATGATCCCAGTGGAGCAGAAAGGGACCCCTTTCCCAGAAGCCAGCCTAGTACCGCTGTGGGCTCCCTCTTACAGTCCTGAATCCACATGAATCTGCATCACAATCTCCTTTTCAAAATTGCCCTCATTGCCCTGCCCTTACCTTGGCCAGATGTAGAGTGATTGTCCACATATTTGTAATAATATCAGAAAAGAGACTTTAAACTATGTCTCATGCCATTAATCTAGAATCCTTGTGCTTCCAGGTTTCCCCAGTGTCTTGACAGTCCTCCCCAAGTTCTGCAAGTCTTACACATGATCATGGTGAGTTGGGAGACTTTTACCCAAAGGGACATGTTGCCAAAGGTACTATATCTCTTGCTCTGCCTTTTGGTTTTGAGGAAACCTATCCCTTGGGCCCCTCCAGGATCAGGATAAGGGGCTTCATTCTGCTGCACAACATTCCAGAAAGCCAGTCATTTGTCACAGCCACTGAGCCCTTCAATGATGCAGGACTTTGATGTGATTCTCTTTTGTTGCTAAATCATATTGCTACACTAAACATCCTACATGCCATAATATCCTGAGCTGTCTCACCTAAGGAAATGTCTCTGTGTTCTCAACTCAAGAATGGAATCTGTTATCAGAAACCACAGGATTGATGCTGTTCATGCAGAGGGTTGCTATCAATAGTCAGTTCACAATCTGACCTGAGATACTTTCAAGGTCAGACTTCACTGACTTCAATTCTTGTTATGTCTACCAAGAAAGGTTTTTCTTTTTCCTTAAAGATTTGTTAATTGATTCGTTGATTGACTTATTTGAGAGAGGCAGTGGGAGAGTGGGGAGAAGTAGAGGGGGAGACAGTATCCTCAAGCCAACTCTGCCGTAAGTACACAGCCCTCCAAGGAGCTCCATCTCAAGGAATTGTGATCATGACCTGAGCCAAAACCATGACTCCTAGGATCAAGCCAAGGAACCAACAGTCACATGATTGTTTTTATGACTGTGGGACCTCTTGTCCCACCTCTTGACATAAGTCACTGGCATCTTGGGGTTTCGATCTGTGCTCCAATCCCTAACCCCCCTGGTGGCTACAGAACTGGCTCATATCTCCTCTGTTTCACATTAGGAAAAATATGGATCACTGATGAAGGGGAGTGAGACATATGTACTATGGACAAACCTGGCCAACCTGCTAAAAAAGCAAATACAACATCTGGTGACTAATTTCCTAGGAAGAGACCTCAGCTAT
>NW_019156654.1:0-1027 GCF_002288905.1 Enhydra lutris kenyoni | reverse complement strand
ACATATCAAGCCATTGCCACCACCCAGGAGGTGTTGGACTTCCATTTGCAAGGTGAGCACCCTGTCCCTAATGGCCCAGTTGGATTTGGCCACTACTTGCTGTGAGTCTTGGAAATGTCCCCAAACTTCCTGAGTTTCAGTTTGCTCCTCTGACTGGGCCAGAGTTAAGTTAGGGACTCATGATGTCTTGAAAGGAAAGTTCACCTGGGTGCCTGGGCCTGTGCAAAGGTCTGCTAGAGATCCTGTGGTTGTACTTATTTATTATTGTCCTGCTTGCCATGATGAAGCCTCTGCCTCATCCCTCAGTATCACTATGATCTTGAGTTGGACTGTTTTGCATAGCACCATGGCCAAAGTCACCAAACTGTGGAAAGAGCCAAAATGCCCTTCAATGGACCAATGGAAAAAGAAGATGTGGTCCATATACACTATGGAGTATTATGCCTCCATCAGAAAGGATGAATACCCAACATTTTTATCAACATGAACGGGATCAGAAGAGATTATGCTAAGTGAAATAAGTCAGGCAGAGATAGTCAATAGTCATATGGTTTCACTTATTTGTGGAGCATAAGGAATAACATGGAGGCCATGGGGAGATGGAGAGGAGAAGGGAGTTGGGGGAAAATGGAGGAGGAGACGAACCATGAGACGGTGGACTCTGAAAAGCAATCTGAGGGGTTTGGAGAGGCAGGGGTGTGAAATTGGGTGAGACAGGTCGTGGGTATTATGGAGAGCACACATTGCATGGAGGACGGGTGTGGTGCATATGCAATTAATTCTGGAAGACTGAAAAGTAATTTAATTTTTTTAAAGGAGATATGAGACTCTATATGAGGACTGTACCTGGGTGAAACCAGAGCAGGTTTCTCCGGGGGTGAGCAGGGGTTCCAGGCCCACTCAGATACCTGTAATGGGCTAGGTTGGGGCCCTTTTATTCATGAAACACTCAGGAAGTCCCACTCATCACAGGCGATCCTCTAGGAGCTGACTATGAACCCTGCACAGAGCAGACGGCACCCCAGGG
>NW_019156653.1:0-3205 GCF_002288905.1 Enhydra lutris kenyoni | reverse complement strand
CAAATACGGGGGTGGCCTCATGTGCCCATGGAGGTTACTACAGCCATGGTAGCAAGATTTTATTCTGCAGGACAGGAGGAGTCATGTATTATGGCTCAGTGGTCACCCATATAGAGGGATTTGAGCCAAGGCTCTGGGTATGAATTCCTGAAAACCCAATCTTGGGTTAAGATTAGGGCCTAGGGCATGGCATGCCCGATCAGCTGTCTCTGGGGGAGCTACCTTGGGGTCTGAGTTGTAAACGCAGTTCAGGCTGAGGTTCACAAATAGGCTTGTGTCCAGTGAGTGTGTCCAGTGAAAGAAACTAAAATCTATGTGAATACATTTAATAGTAAAGGCACAGGATCTACATGTATAATATCTCATTGAAAAACATAAAAGAAAATGAACCAATTAAAACCATATCATGGTCTTGAATAGAAAGTGTTAATACCATTAATATGTCAGTTGTTCCAAAATTAATGAGTACATGTTAATGTCATCCTCATAGAATTGTAATAGAGCTGAACTTCTGGGGAAGGAAAGGAGTTTGAGTAAAACTGACAAGTAAAGGACCTTATGGTTTCCATTAAAAAATGCTTAAGAATCACAGAGAAAAGTTTGGAAAAGAATAGTGAACAAAAACTTTCTTATCAGATATCACAACATATTATATAGACTCTGGAAGGCATCACTGGCATTGAAATGGAAAGCAAAAAGTAAAAACAAACTCGAGATTACAGAAATAGATCCTGGTATGTATGAGGAGAACATAACACATGGAAATCATCCTTAAAATGCTACAATCAGCATTACCATCGTTATGATAATCAAGATCATCATTATATGATCCCAGTTATCATTATCATCATCATAACATAACCTACCAATACATAATTCCCAGCACTGAGTAAATTCAAATTAATAATGTTTGAATGGAGCTGATGCAATAGTGTGACATCAATAATTCACTGCATTTTATTTTAAAAAATCTGGGGGAACTTTGTGGAGGTTTTGACTACTAGTGACATATAGATAAGTGAAGTAACACATGTCAATACTATGCAGATGAGAAGGACTTATGTAAGTGCTATTTCTGACCTTAACATTACTTTATAACTTGCAAGGTCATAGCAACATAAAATAGTGATTTACAGTACATATGACACACACACATGTTGGTAAAGTGCTAAATCACTGTTCTGTCTATAGGAGAGATACAAGATAATCTTACATTTGTATGTGTTCAGCCATACTCTGATGGGTGAGGGGTCAGGGAGGGGGCATTATTAACACTCTCAAGAAGACCAGATCTCTTTTGGTAAAGACATATGTTTATCTAGCTCCTGTGAGAAAAGCCATGAGCCAAGCTTTACATTTATATATTTGACTTCAAGGAATTTACCAGCTCACACAAGGTGAACCTATGACCTGAATGATTTGCCTTTCTTTCATTAATGGATTCTCATTCCCTATGCATTTTCTCAGAGGTAGTAAAAGAAAGTAGAGTCTGTTTTACATAGGATAAGACTCTTTGTAAATCCTAGTATATTGTTTTCAGGTGGGAATGAGGTTTTCCTTTGGGTTTAATGGTTCAATATGTTGAAAACACATTATAGTCTAATTTACTGAGGATGCTATTCCATTCCTTCAGAAGGAATTCATTCAGAAGGATATATTATTTTACATTTTAATAGATAGGTTTCATTATAGTAGTGGGCGGTAAGTAGGGAACACATTTACTAGCTGTAAGCATTTGTAAAGTTGATGAATTCTATGTGCCTTTAACATAGCACAATTTTGGGTGTAACAAGAGCTTTACTTTCCTGTTTTTCTTGTACTCAACTATGTGCAAAGTAGTAATGGATAAATAATTTTGAGACCTAGCCATTAACCTATAGCGGAAACACCATACCTGCCATTGAGAATGATGTGTTAATCATCTTTCAGTGTAGGGGTACTTTGTGATTGCAGTTGAGAATAAAGATCATATAAGGGAAAATAAATCCATCTTTTTATTAGAAGCTATCACCCAGACATTAGCTATAGATTTTAAAAGCTCACATTGCCCTTTTATTCTATAATTCTTCTTCAGATTGGATCTAATGTCAATATCAACAAAAATTGAAATATTAGTGCTTACTATGTGTCAGATATAACTGCTTCCCAATGTGTTGTTCCACTTAATGTGTACCTACTTCCTGTTATAACCCAGTTTACCTATGATAAAACACAGAATCAGAGGATTTTACATAAAGGATTGCAGAAATTAACCGCAATTAAGTCTGTGTGGTTGTCTCCTTCATAAAAATCAGTTTGCAGTCTCCTGAGACATCTAAAAAAGGTAGTGCTCTTTTGACACTCTGTTGTTGAACTTTGCAGATAACCATGGGAGGGGGGTACAAAGTGAACACAAAGGAAGAGCACAAACTCACATCCTCACAATGACATACCAAGTTTATAGCTGCATATGGAATAATTCTCACTGAAAAAGAACTGAAACTATATGAACAGCTCCTTCCATATCTAGGGATTAAAGGACCACATTAAGCTGGGTGTGAGAGATAGAGATAAGGTCTTGCCAAAAACCCCAACCCAGCACGTGGACACACATTAAGGACGGAGATCACAGTTATGAAACTTCTCTCCAAGAAGCAAGATGTTTGTGCCCCACATCAGGCACCCAAATCTTTGAGACTTGCATCAGAAAGACAAGTCTGGCTTTAGAAACAAATAAGCTTATACCCACATGGCCAGAGGGGCTGTGGTGATCTGAGATATTCCCTTTTTCTTTTTTTAAGATTGTATCCATTTATTTGATAGAAAGAGAGATCATGAGAGTGGGGGAGAGGAGCGGAGGGAGAGAGACAGGCAGACTCCCCACTGAGTAGGGAGTCCAACATGGCCAGATCCTAGGACCCTCGGATCACGACCTGAGCCAAAGGCAGGCGATCCCAAAGCAGACGCTTAACTGACTGGGCCACTCAAGTGCCCCTGAGATACCCATTTTGAGGGACTTTTGCATGGACTCATTTGTCCTGGGATTCAGCACAAAGGCGATAGTTTGGGAAGTGACCAGATGATAAATGAAGGAGATGCATTTGCTAATTCTGAAGTATCTCCTGGAGGAGTGGGACCAATAGAACTTTGAAGAAAATGGTGAGTGACATTTTTGCATTATCCTTCTGTCTTGGTAGTGCTGGTGCCCAAGACATAACCTTGGTAA
>NW_019156652.1:0-3207 GCF_002288905.1 Enhydra lutris kenyoni | reverse complement strand
CCGTGGTGCAGTCAAGGTGCACCACGGTCGATACATCCAGCTACATCCGTTCAGTCATCTCTCACCAAAATGACTAGGAAGAGGAATGCCCAACAGAAGAAAAATACAGAGGATGGACCTTCTGCAACAGAGCTAACAGCTATCAACATAGACAATATGTCGGAAAGAGAATTCAGGCTAACAATTATCCAGGCAATATATAGGTTGGAGAAAGCCATGGATGACCGAATGGAATTGATTAGGGCCAAACTGAAAGCGACCAGAGATGATGTTCACAATGTTAGGGCAGAGCTGAAAGCTACCAGGGATGAGGTTCACAATGCTCTCAATGAGTTCCAATCTAATCTAAATTCTCTCAAAGCTAGGGTAACTGAGACAGAAGATAGAATTAGTGATCTGAAGGACAAACAGATAGAGAGAAAGGGTCAGGAGGAAGCCTGGAACAAACAGCTTAGAAGCCATGAAAACAGAATCAGGGAAATAAATGATGCCATGAAACATTCTAACATCAGAATTATTGTAATCCCTGAAGGGGAGGAGAAAGAAAGAAGTCTAGAAGATATAGTGGATCAAGTTCTTCATGAAAATTTTCCCAATTTCGCAAATGGAACCAGCGTTCATGTACTAGAGGCTGAACAGTCTCCACCTGAGATTATAGATTCTAGAAAAACATCAAGGCACCTGATACTCATTGAGGAATCATAATTGTAGATATAATCTCTTGAAAGCCGCTAGGACAAAGAGGCTCCTTACGTATAGAAGAAAGCCCATCAGAATAATGTCAGACCTGTCCACAGAGACCTGGAAAGCCAGAAAGGGCTGGCAAGATATATTCAGGGCACTAAATGAGAAGAACATGCAGCCAAGAATACTTTATCCAGCAAGACTGACATTCAAAATGGATGGAGAGTTAAAGAGTTTCCAAGACCGGCTAGGCTTAAAAGACTATGCAACACCAAGGCAACACTGCAGGAATATTAAGGGGGGGGTTCTATAAAAGAGGAAAAATCCTAAGAATAACGTTGAACATAAATATAGAGACAATCTACAGAAAGAAAGACTTCAAGGTAACATGATGTCAATAAAAACGTTATCTATCAATAATCATTCTCAATGTGAATGGCCTAAATGCGCCCATAAAACAGCACAGGGTTGCAGATTGGATAAAACGACAGGACCCATCCATATGTTGTCTACAAGAGACCCATTTCAAACCTAAGGATACACCCAGACTGAAAGTGAAGGGATGGTGAAGCCTCTTTCATGCCAATGGGCCTCAAAAGAAAGCTGGGGTAGTGATTCTCATATCAGGCAAATTAGATTTTAAACTAAAGACTGTAGTCCAGAGACACAGAAGGGCACTACATAATTCTTTAAGGGACTATCCACCAAGATGATCTAACAATTGTAAATATCTATGCCCCCAATATGGGAGCTGCCAATTACATAAGAAAACTGTTAATCCAGATAAAGAGTCATATTGATATGAATACATTAATAGTAGGAGGTCTTAACACACCTCTCTCAGAAATACACAGATCATAGAAGCAGAAAATCAATAAAGAAACAAGAGCACTGAATGACACATTGGACCAGATGGACCTCATAGATATATACAGAACATTCCACCCTAAAACAACAGAATACTCATTCTTCTCAAGTGCACATGAAACCTTCTCAAGAATAGACCACATACTCGGTCACAAATCAGGATGCAACGGATACCAAAAGACTGAGATTATTCCCTGTGTATTCTCAGATCACATGCTTTGAAACTGGAGCTCAATCACAAGGAAAAGTTCGGAAGGAACTCAAACACCTGGAAGCTAAAGACCACCTTACTTAAGAATGCTTGGATCAACCAGGAGACCAAAGAAGAACTGAAACAATTCATGGAAACCAATGAGAATGAAGACACTTTGGTCCAAAACCTATGGGATACAGCAAAGGCAGTCCTAAGGGGGAAATACATAGCCATCCAAGTCTCCCTCAAAAAAATTGAAAAATCCAGAAAACACCAGCTGTCTCTACACCTTAAAGAAGTGGAGAATCAACAACAAATCAAACCAACTCCACACATAAGAAGGGAAATAATCAAGATTAGAGCAGAGATAAATGAGGTAGAAACTAGAGATACAGTAGAACGTATCAATGAAACTAGAAGTTGTTTTTTGAAAGAATCAATAAGATTGATAAACCATTGGCCACACTAATCCAAAAGAAAAGAGAGAAAGCCCAAATTAATAAAATTATGAATGAAAAGGGAGAGATCACAACTAACACCAAGGAAGTAGAAACAATCATCAGAAGTTATTATCAACAGTTATATGCCAATAAGCTAAGCAACCTAGATGAAATGGATGCATTCCTGGAAAACTATAAACTCCCAAAATTGAACCAGGAAGAAATCGACATCCTGAATAGACCGATATCTAGGAACGAGATTGAAGCAGTGATCAAAAACCTCCCAAAAAATAAGAGCCCAGGACCTGATGGATTCCCTGGGGAATTCTACCAAACTTTCAAAGAAGAAATAACACCTATTCTCCTGAAGCTGTTTCAAAAAATTGAAGCAGAAGGAAAACTTCCAGACTCTTTCTATGAAGCCAGCATTACCCTGATCCCCAAACCAGGCAAAGACCCTACCAAAAACGAGAATTTCAGACCAATATCCCTGATGAATATGGATGCTAAGATTCTCAACAAGATCCTAGCAAACAGGATCCAACAGCACATTAAAACGATTGTCCACCATGACCAGGTGGGATTCATCCCTGGGTTACAAGGATGGTTCAGCATTTTCAAATCAATCAGTGTGATAGAACAAATTAATAAGAGAAGAGAGAAGAACCACATGGTCCTCTCAATTGATGCAGAAAAAGCATTTGACAAAATCCAGCATCCATTCCTGATTAAAACGTTTCAAAGTACAGGGATAGAAGGAACATTCCTCAACTTCATAAAATCTATCTACGAAAAACCCACAGCAAATATCATCCTCAATGGGAAAAAGCTTGCAGCCTTCCCGTGGAGATCAGGAACACGACAAGGATGCCCACTCTCACCACTCTTGTTCAACAGAGTATTAGAAGTCCTAGCAACAGCAATCAGACAACAAAGAGAAATAAAAGGTATCCAAATTGGCAATGAAGAAGTCAAACTCTCTCTCTTCACAGATGACATGATTCTTTATATGGAAAACCCAAG
>NW_019156651.1:0-3207 GCF_002288905.1 Enhydra lutris kenyoni | reverse complement strand
GAGAGGTTGAACTGTGAGTAGAGTTTTTATATGCAATTAAATTAATTTTGTATAAATTTAAAATAGAGATTAAAAACTTTAGGATGTTATATGAAATTTCTATGCTAATCTTCATGATATAAGGAATGTATTTATAGACTATATGCAAAAGGAATGAAAATGGAATCAAAATAGCTTACTACAAAAAAATTTAAACAAATAGGAAAGCAGTAATAGAGGAAATGTAAGCAAGAAGCAGAAAGACACCCACAGAGCAAAATAACAAATATCAAAAGTAACTCACTCCCTAGCAGTAATTACTTTAAATGTAAATGGATTGAATTCTCTAATCAAAAGATGTAACTGAATAAAAAATTAGGATCCAACTACAAGCTACATCCAAGAGTTTAACTTTATATCTAAGGACATGCAAATGTTGAATTGAAAAAAATGAAAAAAATTCCATCCAAATATTAATTAAAAGAGCAGGGATGGCAATACTAACATCAGAAAAAAGAGACTTTTATTCAAATATTGTATTAAGAGACAGAAAAAGACATTATAAAAATGTAAATTAACCAAGACATGATAAAAGTATAAATTAACCAAGAAGATATAGCAATTAAAATCATACTTATACTATATATTAGAGTTCCAAAATATATTAAGTAAACCCTGACAGAATTGAAGAGATACATAGACAGCTCTAGAAAAAAATTTTAATACCCTACTTTCAATAATGGATAGACCAACTTTTGAATTCTATTTGATACAGTATTAGAAATTCTAGCCAAATTATTTAGGCAAAAAAAGAAATCATAATAATAATAATAAATTCAAATTGGAAAAGAAGAAATAAAATTATTTACTTTTAATTTATTTAATCTATTTATTTATTTATTCTTTTATTTTTATTATTATTTATTATTTTATCATTTTATTTATTTTTATTTTATTTATTTTTATTATTATTTTAATTTATTTAATTAATTTATTTATTGAATTAAAATTCAATAAAATTATCTCGATTTGCAAACTACATAATCTTATACACAGAAAACTCTAAATATTCTACACACAACACACACCACAAATGGAGAAAAATAATAAATGAATTCTGTGAAATTCAGCACACAAAATTCAGTTTCATTTCTATACACTAACAATGAACAATCTGTAAATGAAACTAAGAAAAAAATTACATTCAGAAGACCATCAATGGGAATAAAATACTTAGAAGTAAACTTAACCAAGTGAAATACTTATCACTGAAAACTATAAAATGTTATTGAAAAACAATAAGATAAGAACTAATAAATGAAAAGACATGTTTATGGGTTGAAATAGCTAGTATTGTTAAGATTTAGATAGCACCCAAATGATCACAGATTCAATACTAAGTTTATCAAAAATTATAATTTTTTTACAGGAATAGAAATATCCATCTTAAGATTCATATAAAGTCTCAAGGAATCCTGGATAGTCAAAATAATCTTAAGAAAGAGCAAAGTTGAAGGCCTCACACCTCCTGTATACTTACTACAAAGCTATGGTCATCACTGTGCAGTGCTGGAATAAAAAAGACAGATACACCAAGAATAGAAGAGATTGCCCAGAAATAAAGCCTTATTTTTATGGACAAATGATTTTCATCAAGAGTTCCAAAACCATTCAATGGGAAAAGAACATCTCTTTTATAAATGGTATGGGGAAAACTGGATATCCACATACAAAATAAATAAATAAATAAGTTGAGTCTTTATGTTACACTGTACACAAAATGGATTAAAAACATAAATATAAAAACTAAAACTCTAAAACTATTAGACTGAAACACAGGGAAATCCTTAAGGACACTGGATTTGGTAATGATGTCTTGGATATGATAATAAAGGCACAGAAAACAAAATAAAAACTAGACAAATTGGACCTCATCAAAATATAAAATTTTGCACATCAAAAGACACTGTAAACCAATTAAAAGGGCAACTCATAAAATTTGAGAAAACAATGAAAAATCACATGTCTTTTAGGAATCAATATCCAGTATACATAAAGAACTTCTAAAACTCAACAACAAAAAGATTCATACGTGGGCAAAGGACTTGGATAGCCATTTCTCCAAAGATGACCTGTTAATGGCTGATAAGGATATGAGGAGTTGTTCAATATCACTAATTGTTAGGGAAATGTGAATCAAAACCACAGCAAGGAGGGGTCAAGATGGCGGAGAAGTAGCAGGCTGAGACTACATCAGGTAGCAGGAGATCAGCTAGATAGTTTATCAAACCATTGCAAACACCTACAAATCCAATGGGAGATCAAAGAGAAGAAGAACAGCAATTCTAGAAACAGAAAATCAACCACTTTCTGAAAGGTAGGACTGATGGAGAAGTGAATCCAAAGTGACGGAAAGATAGACCGTGGGGTGAGGGGCCGGCTCTAGACAAACAGCAGAGCAATGGAGCACAAAATTAGGACTTTTAAAAGTCTGCTCCAGTTCCATACAAATTTTTGGATTATTTGCTCCAGCTCTTTGAAGAATGCCGGTGGAACCAGAAGAGACCCCAAATCGCTAAGGAAAAGTTGAAAAACAAAAATAAAACTGGGGGCATCACGTTACCTGATTTCAAGATTTACTACAAAGCTGTGATCACCAAGACAGCATGGTACTGGCATAAAAATAGACACATAGACCAGTGGAACAGAGTAGAGAGCCCAGATATGGACCCTCAACTCTACGGTCAGTTAATCTTCGACAAAACAGGAAAAAAAATACAGTGGAAAAAAGACAGTCTCTTCAATAAATCGTGCTGGGAAAACTGGGCAGCTATATGTAGAAGAATGAAACTCGACCATTCTCTTACACCGTACACAAAGATAAACTCAAAACTGATAAAAGACCTCAACGTGAGACAGGAATCCATCAAAATCCTAGAGGAAAACATAGGCAGTAATCTCTTCAATATCAGCCACAGCAACTTCTTTCAAGATATGTCTCCAAAGGCAAAGGAAACAAAAGCCA
Organism: Enhydra lutris kenyoni; assembly: GCF_002288905.1. Taxonomy (NCBI): domain Eukaryota; kingdom Metazoa; phylum Chordata; class Mammalia; order Carnivora; family Mustelidae; genus Enhydra; species Enhydra lutris. The sequence continues at coordinate 203 of NW_019156651.1, read as the reverse complement.
AAATAAACTTTTGGGACTTCATCAAAATCAAAAGCTTCTGCACAGCAAAGGAAACAGTCATGAAAACAAAGAGGCAACACACAGAATGGGAGAAGATATTTGCAAATGACAGTACAGACAAAAGATTGATAGTCAGGATCTATAAAGAACTCCTCAAACTCAACACACACAAAACAGATAATCATATCAAAAAATGGGCAGAA
>NW_019156650.1:0-3208 GCF_002288905.1 Enhydra lutris kenyoni | reverse complement strand
TTATATTGATTTCATAGATCACTGATGTTCCACCTTGTTGATTAAAAAGAAAAAAAAATAGATTTCAATTGGCTCATGGACTTTAGTTAGCTAATATTGCTTTTTTGCAATATTTTTATTAGACCACAGGTAATTTGTATGATCTTTAAAGGTCAAGTTTTGAATTAAGGCAGAGAGGGCAAACCGATTGCCCACCGTTTGCATTTGGCTGTTGCACAAGTTTTCTCTGACAGACACAGTGTTTTTTGTTTTTTTTGTTTTTTTTTTTTTTAAAGATTTTGTTTATTTATTTTGACAGAGAGAAATCACAAGCAGGCAGAGAGGCAGGCAGAGAGAGAGGAGGAAGCAGGCTCCCCGCTGAGCAGAAAGCCCAATGCGGGGCTTGAACCCAGGACCTGGGATCATGACCTGAGCCGAAGGCAGCGGCTTAACCCACTGAGACACCCAGGCGCCCCCAGACACAGTGTTTTTATAAAAATTGAATTGAATCCCTTCTGGCAGCACCACACAATCCTCTCTCCAGCCCCCATCCCTCCCTCTCATTCTGCACTCCGCCTGAGTCTCACATTGGTTTATCTACCTGGCTCCGATAGATATTTCAAATAGAACCTCACAATCTTTCAATCCATGCTGATTGGATGAGCCAGGAAAAGGGACTTTGCAGCCATAACACATATGTTTCATCTGTTCAGTATCAGTGGGCTTGCATTGAACTTAGGTTTTCACATCCCATATGTTCCATGTTAGTTTACCACATAGTCAAAAAGCTGATGCTTTATGCTTTTAACTCAGTTCTGTTATAATTTCACTCCTTTTATCTTCTATCAAGAAAAGTGGCAAACTATCATTTTCTGTCTTCAAAGTAAGTAGTAATTATTAATGGTGGAAATATATATTGAAGATCGGATGCACAACAGATACTTTCCTTTTGACCTGTCAATGGAATAGCTTGATGTGTGTCTTGCTTGGTTAACGTTGTGGTATATTTTAGCAATTGACATACAATAGCAATTATCTAATACTATGTTCCTGTGGAAAGCTGAGAATGAAGCCAGGCCTCTCAGGTTCTTCTGTCCACTCGCCTCACCTGTCTGAGCCACTTTACCCCTCAACACTCCAGTGCTTGGAACTCAGATTGCTATAAACCAGTATACTTTCATCTTCTTCATGTCCCTTTCTAATCTTCGAATCCAAACTCTTCATTCCACCTAAAATGAATTTTATTCTCCATGTCACAAATCCCTATCTTCCCAAATCCTTCTATCTCAAGTGCAACACTATTTTTGCCCCCACAAATTTATCCCTGAGTGATGCTATCCTCAGGGCTGTCACTCCTTATTTTGACTTTGGGACTCTAAATTATTCAACATTTTGCATATTTTATTTTGAAACAACACCCCAGATGTTTTATATATTTGTTACTTTCTGAATTAAGTTTAAAATTTGTATAAAACAATGGCTATGTATCTTCCATTCACCCCAGCCACCTTTAATTACTCTAATTATCAGATTGTTCTAAAAGCATACACATTTCAGATTTTCTTTTCTTCTATCCCAATAAGCCATTGCCATGATACAGATAGTCCAATTTTTCAGCCCCTTTATCTTCTAAACTGCTACTTAAACCAAAAAAGAAGCATATAAATCTTTTGTTATGTCATATATACTGATTTGTAGTTTGGAAAACATACCACCACCCATCTGTTCCTAAAAACCTACCTAATGGCACTGGAGCTACACAACAGGCTTACCTGGTTGGATTCCAGAATGTGGAGGGGACGCTTAATGGTCAAGTCACAGACAATGACAGGTAAAAACCATACTTGTACTTTCTGAATAGTACTTCTATTAGGCCAGAGCAGTGAGAAGGAGTGAACAGAGCCAGCTTGCTCACCTGCCTCCACTTCCTAGCCTGGGGCAGAACTACCCCAATGTTTTGGTCTTGAAATAGGTTGAGGTTGTAGCAGACCTTGCAGACAGTAGTATCTCTTCCCTCTTTTCACAAAGTCGGCTCTAAGTGCTAGGAGTTGAGCCTCAGCTGTGACTTAGGGCAGAAGGCAGAGGGATGGAGTATCTTTTGGAGGGGTAATCTCTAATGTTTTTCTTCATTGTATTGCTGAGGGGAGAAGAGCATTTAGACCTTTAGCTTGGTATATACCTGTCAGGTCTTTTGAAAAGAGTTCTTACGGGGCACCTGGGTGGCTCAGTGGGTTAAAGCCTCTGCCTTCAGCTCGGGTCCTGATCCCAGGGTCCTGGGATCGAGCCCCACGTCGGGCTCTCTGCTCAGCGGGGAGCCTGCTTCCTCCTCTTTCTCTGCCTGCCTCTTTGCCTGCTTGTGATCTCTGTCTGTCAAATTAAAAAAAAAAATTATAGAAAAAAGAAAAGAAAAGAGTTCTGCTACTGGAGTTTGGAACACAAGCCACTTACCAGTAACATAACATAATACAAGTAACGATAGGTCTTTATGTTACTAGAACGATGTCTTTATTATATATGCCTAAGCCATTAATATTATAAATTTAGCTTCCTCAGCAACCTCACTGGGATGTATAACTGTGGCCTGTTGCATGATTGTTGATCCCTGAGTCCTTTGACCATAATACCAATGAAAACAGTTTAACTTTTTTTTCAGCATATCTAGCCCAAATACAGTATAATTTGTACAATAAATACTTAATGTATGTTTATTGAAAGTTATATAACTTGCTGAAGGTATATATTTCATATTTTAGAGTACATATTTGAGAGTGCAAACTTTAAAAATAGCACAAGACGAAGAATAGTGATGTATAAGATAGCCATAGGATTTTTTTCTCTCCTTTTTTTTTTGGTCCAGTTGGAAGGAGAGAATAGAGACACATTAGTTTAAAAAAGGGGGGGAATTTCTAGGTAATTTTTCTAGATAATAATGAGGAAACAAAGCGATATCACAAAATCTTCCTCTGTCAACTAAATTTTTTTAAAAGCAAGAAAAATAGTACCATCAAAAACCATAGTGAGAGCTACAACATAATGTGGTACACATCTAGTCAAAACATAGAAAAAAATGGCAGTAAAACTCTTAGCCCAATCCTACTCCTGAGAAAAGTCAACCAATTCTAAAGATTTTCACTAAATCCCCAAATCTGAACAAAACCTGAATGCCCATACTCACTAATATCTAAAAATTCAAAGAAAAACAGAGTGACAGATGTAGTTTTTTTTTTTT
>NW_019156649.1:0-3209 GCF_002288905.1 Enhydra lutris kenyoni | reverse complement strand
TTTATTTTGTTGGGAAAGCACTCAGACCATGTCTCTCTCTCTTACTCTTCCAAAGGAGGAGGAGAACAGTCACTGATAGCAGTTGGCAGTTGTGGAAACAATGGCTAAAGTCAGTTTCATGCTCACAAGAGAACACTGGGCCTCCTCCTCATGGTTTTGGGTACTGTACACGTTCAGAGGAACTTCTCTAGTAACAAGCTATAGAAAAGATCCCTGAAAGTATACTCCTAATTTTATACTTTAAAGTGATCAGTCTACTGTACCTAAATTATATCTCTGTAACATTCATGGAATAATCTACTCTATTTCTCCATACTACCCATGAGCACTTAGAAAATAACATTTTTTAAAAAGGAAATGAAATTCAATAAACAGAACAGAGATTCATTTCCTCCATCATTAAGTGCATAAGAACACATATAACAAAGGCCCCTGGAAACTACTGCTGGTTTAAATTAAAGTCAATCTAAATAAATAGAACAACATCTATCTCATTCATAGATTAGAAGACTCTTCATTGTTGGAATATCAGATCAGTTTTATTCTGACTCACATGGGAGAATACACTTTGGGGGCAAATTTACAAGTTAATTCTAAAATGTTTGTGGAAATCAAGGTACTTAGAATAGCAAGACGACCTTGAAGACTTAAATTAGAGAAATGTACTAAATTTCAAAGCTCATCATATAGCTATGATAATTAAAGCACTACAGTATGGTGTAAGAAAACACAGTGTAAATATATGAATACAAGAGAGTAAAGTAAAAAATGTCCCCATACACATATACAATTTTTAAACTTTTTTTAAAATTATTTTTAATCTACATCCAACATGGGGCTCAAACGCACCACTCTGAGATCAAATGTTGCTTGCTCTACCTTTTGCGCCACCCAGGCACCCATCAATTATTTGATTTTTTTAAAATAAGGTCACTGGTACACTTCACCAGAATAACGAAAGACTTTCCCTAAAAGTAACTGGATTGAATGAACATCTACTTAAAAATAAGTTAATATTAAAACCCACTTTGCACCATATATCCATGTTGATTGGAGATATGAAAGCAAAAGGGTTTTTTTAAAGATTTTATTTATTTGTCAGAGAGAGAGATCGAGAGAGCAAGCACAGGCAGGGAGAGAGGCAGGCAGTGGGAGAAGCATTCTTCTCGCTGAGCAGGGATCCCGATATGTGACTCAATCCCAGGACCCTGGGATCATGATCCGAGCTGAACGTAGATGCCCAACAGACTGAGCCACCCAGGTGCCCCAAAATATTGTTATTGAGCACTGTGTCTCACATCAATAGCCAGTGTTCACAACAAGATGCTCTTAGCATGTTAGGAAGAAATTTTTCAAATGAAAAAATTTAATCCTGGAGGGTTGGGGCAGAAATTAGGTCTAGGTAAAGGAAGCACCTGTATGGAAAGCTATAAGACTGAATTGAAAAATGTGGGCATGGGGTTTGGTGTAGAAGGGGACTCTCCCCAAGACCTGGCTCTAGCTGCCCTAGCAAGGGGTCCTTGGGCCAGTCACAGGGGAATTGGGTCCTCTCTGTGCCTTAGTTTCTTCATCTGCAAACCAGGAAAAGGGGAAGCTTCCATTAACAAGTAGATTGAGAAGACAAAAAGTCCTACTATATATGAAATCATCAGTCTCAAGAACTGTAAGGAACATCCCTGATCTCAGGGAGTTTCCAAACTGACTAAATCCCTGACTTTCATACGTAGATTCCAGAGCCCACATAAGCCAGCTGAATCAAATTTGCTAGAAACCAGATCTAAAAGGTTGCATTTTTACTAACTCTTCCAGACTGTTCTGACATAACAATCAATTTAGGAGTAGGAAACACTGAGTTGTATAACTTTCATCTAAAACAGCAAAGTAGGAATAGCAGAACGAGGATATTTTCAACCCATCTCTTCGACAGAGGAGAATAGGTGAAAGACTCTCAAATGGAAGGAGACCTGGCCCATCTGACCCCATTTTAACTTCCTCCAGTTGCCTGCAGAGACACAAGCCTTTGAAGACATATGCCTCAGGCATCTGACAGTCCACCTTGAAAACTGTCAGAGCCCGAATTTCTCATTCAACGTTTCTTTGAAAGTAATGTTTTGCTCATTGCTGGACCTGATTGTCTTGGTTTCTTGCCTTACAAAAATGAATCCTCCCTGTCATATTGCTATTGTTGGAAACTTCCAATTTTACAGATAATCTCGCCACCTAATAAGGAACTAGAAAGTTCCAACAAAATCTAAAGAAAACTGACAGAATGAGAGAAGATACTTGCAAATGTCTTATCAGATAAAGTGCTAGTATCCAGAAGCCATAAAGAACTGATTAAATTGAACACCCAAAGAGCAAACAATCTAATCAAGAAATGGGCAGAAGACACGAACAGACATTTCTCTAAAGAAGATATCCAGATGGCCAACGGACATATGAAAAGATGCTCAACATCACTCGGCTTCAGGAAAATACAAACCAATTCCTCAATGAGATACCATCTCGCACCAGCATTAAAGGTTAAAATTAACAAGTCAGGAAATGACAGGTGTTGGCAAGGATGTGGAGAAAGGGGAACCCTCTTACACTTTTAGTGGGAATGCAAGCTGGTGCTGTACTCTGGAAAACAATATGGAACAAAAGTTGAAAATAGGGCTACCAAATGACCCAGCAATTGCACTTCTGGGTATTTACCCGATAGATGCAAATGTAGTGATCTAAAGGGATACTTGCACACCAATGGTTTTAGATGCAACTTCCAAAACAGGCAAACTACAGAAAAAGCCCGGATGTCCATCGACAGATGAATGGATAAAGAAGATGTGATATTATATATATATTCATCACTTCATCATACATATATGATGGAATATTACACAGCCATTAAAAATGGAAACATGCCATTAGCAATAATGCAGATGCTAAGAGATATAAGTCAGTCAGAGAATGATCAGTATCATATGATCTCACTGATATGTGGAATTTAATAAACAAAACAGAGGATCATAAGGGCAGAGAGGAAAAAAATAATGAAGATGATTCCAGAGAGGGAAACAAGCCATAAGAGACTCTTTGTCATAAGAAACCAACTGAGGGTTGCTGGACGGAAGTGGGTAGGGGATGGGGTAAGAGGGTAATAGACATCAGGGAGTCTATGTGTTGTAATGAGCACTGAGTATTATATAAGACTGATGAATCAGAGACCT
>NW_019156648.1:0-3210 GCF_002288905.1 Enhydra lutris kenyoni | reverse complement strand
AAACATTGGGGTACAGATGGCCCTTCTTTTCACTACATCTGTATCTTTGGGGTAAATACCCAGCAGTGCAATCGCAGGGCCATAGGGAAACTCTATTTTTAATTTCTTGAGGAATCTCCACACTGTTCTCCAAAGTGGCTGCACCAACTTGCATTCCCACCAACAGTGGAAGAGGGTTCCCCTTGATCCACATCCCCTCCAACACATGTTGTTTCCTGTCTTGCTAATTTTGGCCATTCTAGCTGGTGTAAGGTGGTATCTCAATGTGGTTTTAATTTGAATCTCCCTGATGGCTAGTGATGATGAACATTTTTTCATGTGTCTGATAGTTCCAGGCCCTTTTTATCCTGGTCCCTCCCCCTCCAGATTGTCAATTACCTACTTAATCGGTGCCTCCCTAACTGACTATACCACTCCATCTGGCATCTGAGCAGGACCAGGCAAAGTAGGGCTTTCTCCTCTCTTATTCTGGACACGCTGCATTTATTAGCACAAAGATCCCATTAACTACCTCAAAATCCTTTAAGATATAGATGAATTTGGGCAGGATCCAAGTCTGCTAATGAAACCATGCCAGTGAGAAAAAAGCTGTGGCAGCAGCATCGTTCTTCCCCAGGAAATTTGTTAGGGCTCTTTTGAGTGGTGCTTTTAAGCTTCTCTGATATGACCAACATAAGTTCCAGCCTGAAGCAAGGACATGTTTTGAGCTTGTTGCCAGGATTTTTATCAGATCTTCTTCAGCATCCTAAACAAGAAATGCACATCTTCACCACATCAAGGTATCATAGGAATCCTGTGCAGTTTCTGAGTTTTAGATCTCTTTACTGGTAACAAAAACAAAGTGATTTGGGTTCGTATATGTTGAGTTTATTTTTATTACGTGCAAAAACACCCACCCAAACTGACCTCAGCAAAAAGTCCAGAAAGATGTTAGTGTTTCATGAATATGGTAGAAAGTTCAAGTGAAACAAATATATCTTCCTTTCAGATTTTAAATTCTAGAGTATCCTAGGTCATGTTTCCTAAAAGCAAAGACTGAGATGGGGAGTCTGGTGTAAGTGATTTATTGAGGAATGTGTTTGGGAGAGGATGTTAGGAAATAAGAAAAGGAGAAGAAGCAAAGTAAGAAAGGTTAACTCACCATATATCATATTACAAAACAAATAGCACAGGAAGGAGAATCTAGAAGATCTGTGCCTCTAGAAATTTTTATTTTCATCCATATTACTGTTTGTTTTTCTCATAAGACTTCATTTTGTCAGGATGCTTGAAGTCCATTTCTTTGCATCCAAAGGGCAGAATGGAGTTTCCATGACCTGAGTTGCAGTGCTTCTAGGATAATATTCCATGGAGAACACAAACCTTTGTTAAATGCCTCAAGGAGCCCAACCTGTAAAATAGGCAGACACTAACAAACTGAAGCAGGAAAAAAAAAATGAAACACAAATAGGAAATCAGTATTCTATCAAGCAGCAATGCCAAGGTCTGGGGATGCATTCCCTCAGCCCCATCTCATAAATCCAACATAAAGTTCATTGTTTTGCATGAAAAATCTTTTTGTGCAGTCTGGCCATTCACATGACAACCACCTAATTTCAGATCCATTTCACCACTAATTTTGAGCTGCTATCAAGTGTGACAGGTTTGTTTCCAGCTCCCAGTAGATGACATGGTCTGTTTTAAAATTTAACAGACAACAAAGGAGATCAGGATTGAGGGGCATCACAGAAACAAAAATGCTTTCTAACTTCCCAATGGGCAAGCTTAATCTTTGCCTTTCCAGCAGGTTACTCCTCAATTAAACATATGAAAGCAGAAAAGCTGGCACAAAGCCATACTAAGTCCATGCTGGATTTGTGTAGTTTACACTGATGTCACAGCCAGCCCAAAGGGCCTAGAGATTCCTAATCAACATCCTCCCATGCAGGTCTAGTCAGTGCTTTCATTTCAGAGGATCTTATGAATGACTAGAATTATATATCCCTTTCTAAAAATATCAGGGGAATCCTTCCTCAGGTTCTATCATTTTTTACAACTGGAAATTTTAAGTTTTTTGGAAAAAAAGTCAATAGCCTAGAATTCCCATGACAGATTCGTTTGGACTGACACTAAGCACATTATCAATGATAGGCTCATTTTTGTTGGAAATACCCCCTCCATTTCCAAGCAAAGAAAATCTCCACATTCTTAAGGAACCTGAATCTAAATATGAATTAAAGCTTTGGGGACATCTATTTCCAGCTAGATGCACAAAATAAAATAATGTATAAAGTATTCAAAACTGATGCTCTTCAAACTCTTCTCTTGACACAATATAAGTGATCCTCAGCATCCCTCCAAGATTAGGGCAGGTGTAATGGGGTAGAGATAGCCAGCATTGTGCAATGTCAATATGAATTTAGACCACCTGCTGTTCCTTATTTATTCTTATCATTGATTCTGCAAATTTTTGCCCATATAATGCAGCTAAATTCTTCCTAATATGACAAGTCCTTACGGATTTATAGACACTTTCTCATGTTCTAACAAATTACCATGCTTGCTAGAGTTCTGGTAACAAGCCCAAGTGGAAAATGTACCAAAAAATGAAGATACTATCAAAGTAATTCCTGGCTTCTGAGGTGGAAATTAACATGAGTCATTTTTAGTTAATATCAAAAGGAAAAAGTTAAGTCACAGCCACATCTCAAGCTGCGAGATAAATACAAATATAAGTTCCCTTCTTTTTTTTTAATTTTTAATTTTTAAAAATTTCTTTTCAACATAACAGTATTCATTGTTCTTGCACCACACCCAGTGCTCCTTGCAATCCGTGCCCTCTCTAATACCCACCACCTGGTTCAAGCAACATCCCACCCCCTGCCGCTTCAAACCCCTCAGATTGTTTTTCGGAGTCCATAGTCTCTCATGGTTCACCTCCCCTTCCAATTTCCCTCAACTCCCTTCTCTTCTCTAACTCCCCTTGTCCTCCATGCTATTTGTTATGCTCCACAAATAAGTGAAACCATATGATAATTGACTCTCTTTTCTTGACTTATTTCACTCAGCATAATCTCTTCCAGTCCCATCCATGTTGCTACAAAAGTTGGGTATTCATCCTTTCTGATGGAGGCATAATACTCCATGTGTATATGGACCACATCTTCCTTATCCATTCGTCCACTGAAGGGCATCTTGGTTCTTTCCACAGTTTGGCGACCGTGGCCATTG
>NW_019156647.1:0-3215 GCF_002288905.1 Enhydra lutris kenyoni | reverse complement strand
GTGTAAACACAGTGTCCATCGCTGGGAACACGAAAGGCAGGGGCAACACGGTAATATGGGTTCCTTTCCTAAGCCCTCTTGCCAAACCCTTGACAAGCCCACGCAGACCCGTTCCTGTGTGAAGGAGAAGCTCCTGAAGAGACCCGTTTGGTATGCTGGGGACTCACCTGGAGTCCAAGCTGGAGGCTGTCCACACGATGGCCCTTCCACTTGGGAGTTTGCAGACCCCAATCGGCTCTGCCTGAGCTGTCTCGTGCACTGGTTCTGGAACCACACCTAAGTGGCAAAAGAAGAGCCGATGGTCAGGTAGCACTGGTGAACAGGATCTATCTATATCTGTATCTGTATCTGAATGTACATCATCTACCTCTATCTCTGTGTCTATCATCTGGCTACCTCCGTATCTTCCCTTCCTTTGTTTCCCTCATACCTAAAGTCTCAGAGTGTTTTGTGTGGGCCACGCGATAACTCTGGGAAAATGATTTCTAGGGGAAGTCGGCCTGGATGCGTTGACCCGTTGGAGTGCCCGGGCCTTGCCCTCCAGTGGTCCCCGTGTTCTCAGACTGAATGACTGGGAATGACTGCAAAGGGCATGGGGTCCCCGGGGATGCCCATACAGGAGCCAAAGCATCTGAGCTCCCTGCTGGGCATAGAGATTGACATGCACTGGCTTCAGCCAGATTGTGTCCACAACTTGTGCCCCAGGGGGAATGGAAGAGAAGGGCAAGCCTACCTGGACCCTGGACTCTGGAATGTCTAGCTCTCGGGCCAGTCGTCCTCTGGTGGTGATGCCAGGGTACCGGTTCTGCTGAAACAACGCTTGCAGAGCCTCTTTCTGCCACGGCCTCAAAACAAGCCGCCTCCGTCGGGATCCTGGTGGGAGTGGGCCTTTTGCAGGGAAAATGGCCACCGGGTTAGAAAGGCTTGCAGAGGAATGCGAACCGGCTGTGCCGTCTCAGCTCTTCACTTTCTGCCCTGTCCAACCCCTTCCCAGGCCGGAGATTATTGTCCCTTGGCCACCCACGGATTCAGCGGAGAGCCTGCTCGATAGGACCCTGGCAGCCTGCCATCTGCCCGTGGGAACGGGGGGTAGTCCAGGATCTAGGGAGATACCAACCTCTCCCGAGCCATGTGATGGCATGCCAACGAATGAGGAGACGCGCGCGGGCAGTGAGGGAGGGAAGCACCTGAGGAGGAACAAAGAGGACCCCACTGCTCCTAAGAAACATCCAGGAAAATTCCGGCAGTCCATCCCGCCGAGTGCTGCTGCGTTGGCGGTGAAAGTTCCATGTTTGTCAGTGACACCTAAAAGAGGTGCCGAATCTCGACCCATACCCTGCCGCCTGAGATCTAGCTTGCCTATTTGCCAAAGAGGGACCCTTGTTGGGACTCCTGGCCACCGACTTCAGTTCTGCTTCCGACGGCGGCCATGCGCAAGCCTCTCTCGACCCCCTTCCCCCAATCCTCTGTGGATCAGAACCTTCCAGCATGTGTCGCGGCTGGCAGGGTGGACCCTCTTACTGTCCTGAAGGCCGGAAAGTAATCGGGGCCTTTGGGGCATCCAAGCAGGGAGCAGGACCCCTGAGGGGAACTTACTCCTTGATGTGCCGGTGGGAGCCATGCCGCTGGAGTGCGTCGGGTCCCAGAGCACTGGCCGGTCGACTGGGCAGGACCGTGGGGCGTGCGACTTATCAAAGCCCAGGATGGCCCACCCCCAGTCACTTTGACAGCTCCCGGCGGTAGCCCTGCCTTCAGTGGCTCCGACCTTTGGGAGAAGAGGTGTTCAGCAGGACTTCGGGACCGCTTGAGCTGAGAGCTGGACCTGGGCAGGTGGATGTGCCCGCCCCACCCTCCTCTGCATGGAACATGCCTCTCCCACTCCCGCAAGCTTGTCTCCAGGATGACAGCCCTGACATCGAACAGTTCTGTTGAGACTCTGGGGACTGTTAGGGCCGATTTAGTGTTCTAACCCGTTTAACTATTAGGGCCTGCTTAGCCAGAGCGACTCCATTTTGCCTAGGTAGCCATACTGTTGTTTACATCCACGGACTTCATTCCCGGAATCAACGCCCCAGTAGTTCCTGGGACCGGTTCCGGGTATGGATTCCGGCAGTAAACGCCCTAACGACAGAAGCCACGTGCCTTGAGGTCTGCGGTTATGCTCTATACAACCAGCCTGTGAGATCGGGACGGGGTCGCTCTCTTCGGAGGCGGCCCTGGCCCGTCAGTCTGACTTCTAATGCTGGGCATAGACTAAAGCTTTGCATTACGTTCACTTCGTCTCAGTCTCGTTCCCCTGGCCGGTCAGTCTGACTTCTAATGCTTGCCATAGTATAAAGCTTTGCATAGCTTTCACTTTGCCTCAGTCTCGTTCCTTTGATAACGGACCCCATCTGGGACTGTGTCTAGGACTGGACCCGGTGAAGGCCTTTCCACTCTTGTTTCAGATTCTGGCATGTGGGTGTGGAACGCGAGTCCCCTTTGGCCACCCAAGACGAGCCTCCTAATTAAGTTCCCGTCTATTGCACCGCATGGCTTTCTATCTTTCTTTCTTTCCACCGTTTACATGTCCTGTGTATTCATCGGAACGTCGGTCATGTTTCGTTGGACAGCTTTCCTTTTCTGCCCTTTGATTTTATGTTTGCTGATTTTTGTATTACTTGAAAAAAAGTATATGGCAAATGCCCTGGTATTTTCACCTTCCCCCGCCAATTGGGACCGGTCACCCACTTCCCTCGGTGTCTAGGTGCCCTCCACGTTTGGGGAATCCGTTTCCGAAGGCACCAAGGCAGGTCCCAGGCAGCTCGTGAAGCAACACTTCCCTGTGGAGCCAGGCAGGAGACTGAGATCAGACAGCTGAGATAGGAGGCACGTAAGAGAGAGATTGCAAGCCAGCCATCGCCATGTATGTGGAATGGATTGGTCCACAGACTTAGCTGCTTGCGGGGACAAGGGAACCACAAGTTGGGAGGAAAGGACGAGTCAACGTGCAGTGTTTGGGACAAGTGGAGATGCTACCATGTCCTGGTCTAAGGGAATCAACGCTCTCCGCCGTCTGAGACGGATTCAGGCCTCCCTAGGTTTCCCAGAGAGAAATAGTCTGTGCTATGATGACTGCATCACGTTGGGTTTCCACTGGCTCCACCTAGTGTTCCTATTCTTGACTGCTCTTGGCAGGGCGTGTCCAGAGAGACTTGAGCTCTCAGTGGAGAGCC
>NW_019156646.1:0-3216 GCF_002288905.1 Enhydra lutris kenyoni | reverse complement strand
AATGGAATGTAGTATAGCAGCAGAGCCCACCAACAAAACTAGAAGCTAGTTCTCAGAATGAATTAATCAGATCGATAAGCCTCTGGCCACACGTAGCCAAAAGAAAAGATAAAGGACCAAAGTTATTAAAATCAGGAAGGAAAGGGGAGAGATCATGACCAATGCAAAAACAAAAACAAAACAAACAAACAAAACAAAAACAAAAAAAAAAACAGGGAATTGTTAGGACACATTATCAGCAACTATTTACCAACAAAGTAGGTAATCTGGAAGAAATAGATGCATTCCTGGAAACTTGTAATCTACCAAATCTGAAACAGGGAGTAATAAACAATCTTAACCACCAATAACCAGCAAGGACATTGAATCAGGAATCAAAAAACTCCCTGAAACACAAGAGTCCAGGGCCAGATACCTTCCCAGCAGAATTCTACCAAACATTTTTTAAAAGATGTTATTTATTTATTTGACAGATAGAGAGAGGGGGAAGCAGGGTCCCCACTGAGCAGAGACCCCAATGGGGGGCTTGATCCCAGGACCCTGAGATCATGACCTGACGAAGGCAGAGTCTTAACTCACTGAACCACCTGAACCACCCAGGCACCCCGCTCTACCAAACTGTTTAAGAATAAATCATGCCTATTCAGCTGAAGCTGTTTCCAAAAAATAGGACTGGAAGGAAAGCTTCCAAATCATTTTCTGATGTTGAGCATTACCTTGACCCACAAGCAGACAAAAACCCCATGAAAAAGGAGAATTAAAGATGAATAACCTTGGTAAGCACTAATGCCAAATTATTCAACAAGATACAAGACAGTAGGATTTCATGGTACATTAAAAGGGTTATTCACCACCACCATGTGAGGTTTATTCCTGTGATGCAAGGGAGATTCAACATTCACAAATCAATTGATGTGATTGGTCATAGAAAGAAAGAAAGAAAGAAAGAAAGAAAGAAAGAAAGAAAGAAAGAAAGAAAGAAAGAAAGAAAGAAAGAAAGAAAGGAAGAAAGAAAGAAAGAAAGAAAGACAAGGACTGTATCATCCTCCCATTTGATGCAGAAAAAGCATTTGGCAAAATACAACATCCTCTCATGATTATAACTACTCAAGATACAGGGATAGAGGGAACATATCTCATATTATAAAAGCCATCTTTGAAGAGCCCACAGCAAATATCATTCTCAATGGGGAAAAACTGACAGCTCTTCCCTTAAGGTCAGGAACATGACAGGGATGCCCACTCTCACCACCTTTGTTGAACATAACATTAGAAGTCCTAGCCTCAGCATTTGGACAAAATAGCAAATAAACGGATTCAATTTGTCATAGAAGAAGTCAAGTTGTCTCTCTTTGCATATGACATTATACTTTAGGTGGAAAAGCCAAAAGGCTTCACTCCTAAATGACTTGAATTCACATAGAAATTCAGAAACCTGTAGGATTCCAAAATCAAAGTACAGAAAAATATTGCCTTTCAATACACTAACAAGGTGAATAGAGAAAGAGAAATTAAGGTGTCAATTCCATTAACCATAGCACCCAAACCCATAAGATGCCTAGGAATAAACCCAACCAAAGAGGTAAATGATTTCTACTGTATAAACTACAGAACACTGAGGAAGGATATTGAGGAAGATGCAAAGAAATGGAAAAATATTCTATGCTTCTGGATTGTAAGAATCAACATTATAAAAATTCATATGCTGTCCAGAGCAGTCTACACATTCAACACAATCCTAATCAAAATACCATCAAAACTTTTCACAGCCTTAAAACAAAGAATTCTAGAATTTTCATGTAGCCAGAAAGGATTCTGAATAGCCAGGGGATTGTTGAACAAGAAAACCAAAGCTGGGCACATCACGATGCCCGACTTCAAGCTAGATTACAAAGCTGTGATCACCAAGACAGCAAGGTACTGGCACAGAAACAGACCCACTGCTCAATGGAACAAAATTAAGACTCCATAAATGGACCCTCATGTCTATGGTCAACTAATCTTTGATAAAGTAGGAAAGAGTACTCAGTGGAAAGAAGAAAGTGCCCTCAAAAAATGGTGCTGGGAAAATTGGACAATCACATACAGAAGGATGACACTGGACATTCTCTTACACTATATGCAATCATAAATTCAAAATGGATGAAATACCTCAATGTGATACAGGAACCCTTCAATATCCTACAGGAGAACCCAGGCAGCAACATCTTCAACCTCAGCCACAGCAAGGTCTTACAACACACGTCTCTAAAGACAAGGGAAACAAAAACAAATATCAACTACTGTTTCTCAAGATAAGAAGCTTCTGCACAGCAAAGGGACCAATCAACAGAACTTCTGATTGGGAGAATATATTTGCAAATGATATATCCAATAAGGGATTAATATTCAAAATATAGAAAGAACTTACACATGAGAGACATAATATCCAAAAACCTGCATAAATATATCTGTTTATCTTCTGAATTAAACTTTAACTCAACTATTAAAGAAACTACACAAAGTATCAGAATTCATTTATAAACTTTGTCCTAGGGACATGATGAGCAATTGATATTTTCACCTTATTCATGTCGGTGGACCTTCTCAAGTGAATACATATATAATACACTAGGTATTCTCCTTCATCTACAAAGATGTCCTGAAATCACAATTGCTATTGTTTTTATGGAGTTATCTAAAATGTCAAGGGCAGGGATGAAAGAAAGGTATGCACACTGGTTTGAACAATATTCAAAGACGTCTATTCAGAAAAATGACTTCATTCATAGGATGGTGGGAAGAACAATGTCAGCTCTCCAAACCAGTATGTTTGTTACTAAGCAAGATAGTAAACAGTATGTGTCTTATGGCATTTTTATTTTTATTTTTATTTATCATTTAAGGTTGAGATACATCGCCAAATGATTAAGATGATTTTAATTAGAATTAATAAAAACTATTTTTAAAAATTATTAGAATTAACAGTTGACACATTCAAGCATTAAAATAATGGAAATTGAAAGGAAAATCTTATTTGTCAACATCGATTTAAAGATAAATATGTTATCTATTTTATACTTTTACATAGATATATAATTAAATGCTAAAATGTAAATAAATTACTTACATACTTGTGTGTTATAAAAACATAAACCTCTCTCTTAATTTCAAACAAAACATGATAGAGTTCTTGAAAGAATTGGTGTTGTACCTTCTAATCACTTATGATCTTGT
>NW_019156645.1:0-3217 GCF_002288905.1 Enhydra lutris kenyoni | reverse complement strand
GTATGATTTAAGTCCTTTAAAATGCATTGCAATTTGTTTTTCGGCCATGTGTAGTGTGCATTTTGGTGAACATTCTCTGAGCACTCTGAGATAAGTGGAAACCTCCCACAGTGTTTTCTCCCTCCCCACTCCCATAGTAACACAGGTTCTATCAACTTGTCTGTGTGCCCCTAAGTGACAAACTCAAGACTCTTCCCTTAGGAGAGAATCTTGCTTTATCCACATTTGAGACAACTTTTAAATGGGTCATACACAATTTACTTTTGTGATGCCCTGGAAGTCAGTTTAGGTGTCTGTGTGCAAAGACACAGCTTAAGTGTAACCAGAACAGCTATGCCTATTTTGAAAGTCATGCTTGAAAGAAGAACGTTTTTACATATTTCATTTCTGTCCACACTGGACATTTCTATTTTGGTGATTCAATCTCAAGTTGTTCTTTTGTGATTTCTCCCCAAGAGGAAAAGTTTAAGTTCTGTTGCGCATGGTTATTATCCTCGTGGCATCTCTGGAGATGTAGGTCTACCCTCACAATTATGATGAAAGTCCCAATGAATTTAATTAGGGAAGAATCAGTCTTGGAAATGTACCAGTTCAATGACTGAACAATCTGTGTTGTAGTTCAAATGCAGATAAAGTGTTTACACACGATTGTCTTGATCTAGGAGTGTTTGGATCAGTGTTCAATGACTGGCTTTATCAGGAATTGAAAGGATGGACTCAAAGCATAATGAAGTATGTATATGCAATTATTCTCCATACAGGGAATCCAAGGTTTAACTATGCTTGTGAAGACAGACCAGTATAACTGACCACATGACCACATAAAATTTTCTAACAATTCACAACTTTCTCTCCTGCAAAGTTAAACTTTTTTTTAAAATATTTTTTTAAAAAATTGTTTGAGATGGGGCACCTGGGTGGCTCAGTGGGTTAAAGCCTCTGCCTTCAGCTCAGGTCATGATCTCAGGGTCCTCGAATCAAGCCCCACATTGGGCTTTCTGCTTAGCAGAGAGCCTGCTTTTCCCCCTCTTTTCTCTGCCTGCCTCCTTGCCTACATGTGATCTCTATCAGTCAAATAAATAAATAAATAAAATCTTTAAAAAAATTTGTTTGAGAGAGAACTAGTGGGTGAGTGAGACAGAACTCGCAAGGAGGGGGAGAGGGCAGAGGCAGAGGGAGGAAAACACACACACACAAAAAAAAAACCAAAAAAACAAAAACAAAAACAAAAAACCTCTCCTCTGAACCAGGAGCCCTACTTAGGACTTCATCCTAGGACCTTGTGATAATGACTTGAGCAGAAGGAAGACACAGAACTGACTGAGATGCCCAGGTGCCCACTTGACCTTCTTCTTCTTTTTTTTTAACCTCAAAATGTTGGTTTAACATTCTTTTGTTATTGAGACAAATCTGCTATCAATGAAGATTTTGGGTCTCTTTGTTCACAGCCAGTATTCAGACTTATTTAGGTTATAGGGCCTTTGTATTCATTTGAAAATCCCAGAAATTTGAGGTAACCCTTTTCTGAAAGACTGAAATGAATAAGACTTTCTGCAAACACAGAAAGCATTGTTCACATAGAAACAGTTCAAGATCCTGTGATGATGCATGTGTTTTCTTGATCTGTGTGCACAGAGAAGGTATCTGTGCACAAAAGAGAAGGCAGAAGGGATGCAACCTTGAATTGAATGGTGTTTCACCCAGGAAGTGTAATTTGATGTGAGATTCCAAAGTAGACTTTATATTTTACATATTAGTGCTGCTGGGATTCAGTCTTTTAAAAGATCTGCTGTGTGAAACTGATAATCATCTATATTAGGGATTCTTTATGGCTATTAGAATATATGGGAATGAGCACAGTTCTGTAATACTCTTTTTGGCAATTTTTATGTATAAAGATACAGAATAAATGTACTTTTTAAACAGTATTTTTAGAAACTAGTTTCAGGCTTAGGGATATTTTAATGGGCAAGATACTTCTAACTCTACAGATGGTTTCAATTGATATGTTCTCTGAGCATTGTTTGCTGATCTGTGGAAGTTTAGAGGATGCTGTAGCATCCACAAACTTGAATGAGTGATTTTGAAGAATCCAAGGTCACACTTTCATAATCAAGCTCTTACTTCCGTTCTTATGTTTCTGTTTACAGATGAGTTTCAACATCATACCATATGACTGTTAGCTATTCCTATCAATGCTTCTCTATGTGATTTACCCACTTGCCATTGGTTTCTTTGTCTTCTATATTTTATTTGCTTAAAGCTCTGTGTATTTTGACATTAACATTGTGTATGTCCTTTGAAATGCAAGTTTTTCCCCCCATCTACTTTTATCCATTGATGTCATGGTATCTTTTTAAAGTCCTTGAGATGTGTTGATATCATAAAATGTATCAATTTCATTTATGAGTTAAGAGGATTCTAGAAGTTAGGAAGTCATATCCTCTGTTAGCTGGGAAGTAAATACAAATCTTGTAGTTTTTCATTAAAACAATGCTTTTAAAAATTTTTATATGAAAAATTCACTACATGTACAATTTTACTACCTTCCAGTGGAAATTTGGTTGTGCTCCTCCACTTATTTATTACTGTGTCCTTTTCCCACAATGTCTTTAGTGACTTTTATCTGTCTGAGTGAGGTTAGGGAGAATGTTTTCATCCACCTTTTATTCTTGTAATTTCTGAAAGTACAGAACATAAGAAACTATAATGCCTAGTAGGTAAATGAATAAACAGATTATGTTAGATTTCAGGAATTCACCATAATCATTACATTTATAGCTAATTTTCTCTTGAACTGTAAGAAAAGGAGATTCAAAAGAACATATGGAACACAGGAACAATGTGACTGAGTTTGTCCTCTTGGGGCTCACCCAGAGCCTCCAAGGTCAGAAAATACTATTTGTTGTGTTCTTGGTCATCTACATTGTGACGATGGTGGACAACCTACTCATTGTGGTTACTGTGGTGGTCAGCCCATCCCTGGATACCCCTATGTACTTCTTCCTTGGTTACTTATCTTTTATGGATGCTGCTTATTCTACTACAATTACTCCAAATATGATTATAGACTTACTCTATGAGAAGAAAACCATTTCCTTCCAAGCTTGCATGTCCCAGCTCTTTATAGAGCACTTATTTGGTGGTGCTGAGATTTTGCTTCTGGTGGCCATGGCCTATGATCGCTACGTGGCCATCTGCAAACCTTTGCATTATT
>NW_019156644.1:0-3218 GCF_002288905.1 Enhydra lutris kenyoni | reverse complement strand
AAGATAATATATGAGACAATCATTTATCAATTTGGAAGAGTCACACATGAAGCCCTTTTTATCGAATTCATTTGTTCTACGGTGGTATTTTAGGGTGTGACCCCCTGTTGGTCTACAAAAAATATAAAGGTTATACTTGGTTTCCTCCTGTGGAACTGCATATATATACTCGATGCAGGGTCTGGAAATGGGTCCGAATGGAAATAAGAGGGGCACGTAAAATAGACATGAATTCAAACTACTCTGGTCTTTTCCATTCATTTACGACAGTATTTACCACAGATCTATGCCCTTGGATTAGCAGACCACTGGGCCCACACACACTGCTGTTAAATTTACAGAACCAACATGCTTCCTCTCCTCTTTGCAACTTCACCAATATCATCCCTATTGCTAATCACGTCTGTCTGTGATCTTCATAATGCATGCCGCAGTTGGTGGACAGAGGACGCTTGTCAGATCCTACATATCTCTACATGAGAAAAATCAGTAGAATAGAATAGAAAGGAAGACATCATAAATGTACTTCATTATAGCCTTGAGGCCTGCTTTTCAACTTCAGGCCCAATTTGTTATTTATGCTTAAGCCACATTACAGATGGAAACACACCCCCCACTGACCTTTTTCTTTTTTTTTTTTTCAAAGATTTTATTTATTTATTTGACAGAGATCACAAGTAGGCAGAGAGGCAGGCAGAGAGAGAGGAAGGGAAGCAGGCTCCCTGCTGAGCAGGGAGCGGGGCTCGATCCCAGGACTCTGAGATCATGACCTGCGCCGAAGGCAGAGGCTTAACCCACTGAGCCACCCAGGCACCCCTGACCTTTCTTTCATTTTGTCTTTTATCAGTATCTGAATAAAGACTGTGCTTATGATCCTGCTGATCAGCTTACTATATGTGTTTGGATTTCACTTATAAATGTCTGACTGAAATATAACAAAGAAAAAAGTAAATATATAGTGTGCTGGGCTAATGATAAGCCACAGTTAGCTTTTACTGATTTTGTCTCTGAGACAAAAGTCGCTCGTCGGGGTGATACAGAACTAACAAAAGTGTGACTTGACTGGAACCTGAGTCTTTCCTGTGTTACCGTTGGTGGGGGGCCTGCATGAATGATACACAGCTCAGGTCACTTCCCTAATTAGAAGACTACCTTCACGGTAGAAGGGTGCTGTGTCTCTAATTACACTGATATGTACCAGAGGCTTCACTTCAGAGAGGGTTTCATAAGGCTAGAACCTACTAACAGGCAGAATTAAAGACATTTTTTTTTCCATTATGGCTTATCTCCAAAGGCTGGATCATACTAATTAAAGTACAGAGGAGAGAACAACCCCAGACTTGAGAGCTTATTTTGCTGGTTTTCACTATCTTACCGACATGGAGATTGTAGGCTCTGTGCGTGTGTGTGTGTGTGTGTGTGTGCGTGTATTTATTGGTAACTATAGCAACACCCCCATTTTTGTTGGCTCTCCTGGCACTCTTACTGGATTATCTGCGTCATGCCGCCTCAGGATCTTCCTTTTCTATTTTACTTTGTCTCCAATAAAACATTCAATTAATTCAAATGTGAATTCAAAACCAGTTATGTTGCCTTGTTTACTGCCCCCAAGCCAGCCATTCAGTAGCTTAATTTAGAGAGAGGTGATCAAGTAGGCAAATATACGACAGGAGTGGGTGTCTTATTATTTTATTGCATCTCTCAGAGCACAGGTACCTCTACAGCAGAGCCTATCTGAGCAGGATTTATTTGATTGTAAGAGAAAAGAATGTTCTATTCTGAAAGCGATGAGGACTTCCGGAAGTGGTTGAATAACCTGAGAGAAACATTTACAGCAATGTGAAACCTGTCCTTACATTGCCTTCCTCACGTTAGTGAATTTGTTTTCTTAGAGGAAAACATGAATCACTGTTCTCATGTTCATGAAAACACGCAACAGAAACCTGGGTCTGCGTCCTGTGGTTTTTATATTATCATTGAGGTTTGGACCAGAAATGAACAGGAACAATTATCAAACAGAGTCTTGCCCACTCATTTACTAATGGACTCTCAGGAACGAGAAGCAGATTACTTTTTTTTTTTTTTTTTTTTTTTTCTGTAAGCGATAAGATCTCTAAAACGTTCAGGAAAACACTCATTTAATTCTTCTTGGGCAAGTAGTCTAAATCATTTGTTTCATTTAAGAGGCAGGATTGATTTAGCATGGACCTTGAAGCCCAATTCCCTGGCCCAAACCCCAGCTCTTTTATTAGCTGGGTGACCTCGGATGAGATACGAAACCTCTCTGTGCCTCACTTTCCTCATCAGTAACATGAAGATGAAAATGATAGGTCCTGCCTCAGGGTCTTCGTGGGGACTAAGTGACTTAACTCAGGAAAAGATTTAGGGGCTCGGAATATGAAAAGCACTCTGTGTTAGGCATTATTATTTGTTTATAAATACCATTAAAATTGTTTTTATTCAAATAATGAGTATTATTCACTATGCATACACTCATGCTACTTATTTAAGGTGATTATTTCTTAGTAAAAATTATCATTACTCAGTTTGAATAAACCCATTGTAAAGAACTTTGAATTTTCATAATTATTATAGGGAAGACTTGAGAGCACTGGCCTAATCATTCAGTGGAACCCAAAGAGATATCAGAATTTCAATATTTATGGATATTATCAAGACATTTAAAGTCCTCTGATTTTTCTGTTATTAATTGAAAACTAGAGAAAGTGTCCATTTTCTTTTTATTTTTTTTCTGAAGATTTTACTTATTTACTTGAGAAAGAGACAGAGAGAGAAAGAGAGAGAGCATGAGTTGGGGGGGAGGGGCAAAGGGAGAGGGAGAAGGAAACTCCTAGCCGAGCAGTGAAGCCCGATGTGGGACTTGATCCCAGGACCCTGGGATCATGACCTGAGCAGAAGGCAGAGGCTTAACTGACTGAGCCACCCAGGTGCCCTAAGAAAATGTCCATTTTAAAGATGAGGACAGAAATTGTGGAGTTTTTTGTATGTATAATGTTCTTTTAACATTGGAAAGCATGGATTTCTTACTACAGATATGTGCTTTCACCAGTATGAAACATGGGGAATTATTTCAGGGACTGCCTAAGGAAGCTTTTCCCCTTGCTCTTGTTAACATTAGGAGAACTCTCCGTTGTATGCTATATGAAATACTCAAAATCCCCAACCAGATCATCTTTGATAGTGAGTACAGGCCACAC
>NW_019156643.1:0-3220 GCF_002288905.1 Enhydra lutris kenyoni | reverse complement strand
CTCTACAGGAAATATTGAAAGGGGTCCTCTAAGCAAAGAGAGACCCTAAAAGTAGTAGATCAGAAAGGAACAGAGACAATATACAATAACAGTCACCTTACAGGCAATACAATAGCACTAAATTCATATCTCTCAATAGTCACTCTGAATGTTAATGGGCTAAATGTGCCAATCAAAAGACAGAGGGTATCAGAATGGATAAAAAAACAAAACCCATTTATATGTTGCCTACAAGAAACTCATTTTAGACCCAAAGACACCTCCAGATTTAAAGTGAGGGGGTGGAAAAAAATTTACCATGCTAATGGACATCAGAAGAAAGCAGGAGTGGCAATCCTTATATCAGATCCATTAGATTTTAAACCAAAGACTATAATAAGAGGTGAGGAACGACACAATATCATACTCAAAGAATCAGTCCAACAAGAAGATCTAACAATTTTAAATATCTATGCCCCTAATGTGGGAGCAGCCAATTATATAATCCAATTAATAACAAAATCAAAGAAACACATCGACAATAATACAATAATAGTAGGGGACTTTAACACTCCCCTCACTGAAATGGACAGATCATCCAAGCAAAAGATCAACAAGGAAATAAAGGCCTTAAATGACACACTGGACCAGATGGACATCACAGATCTATTCATAACATTTCATCCCAAAGCAACAGAATACACATTCTTCTCTAGTGCACATGGAACATTCTCCAGAATAGATCACATCCTCGGTCCTAAATCAGGTCTCAACCAGTATCAAAAGACTGGGATCATTCCCTGCATATTTTCAGACCACAATGCTCTGAAGCTAGAACTCAATCACAAGAGGAAATTTGGAAACAACCCAAATACATGGAGACTAAACAGCATCCTTTTAAAGAATGAATATGTCAACCAGGAAATTAAAGTAGAGTTGAAAAATTCATGGAAACAAGTGATAATGAAAACACAACGGTTCAAAATCTGTGGGACACAACAAAGGCAGTCCTGAGAGGAAAATATATAGTGGTACAAGCCTTTCTCAAGAAACAAGAAAGGTCTCAAATACACAACCTAACCTACACCTAAAGGAGCTAGAAAAAGAACAAGAAAGTAACCCTAAACCCAGCAGGAGAAGAGAAATCATAAAGATCAGAGCAGAAATCAATGAAATAGAAACCAAAAAAAAAAAAAAATAGAGCAATCAATGAAACTAGGAGCTGGTTCTTTGAAAGAATTAATAAGATTGATAAAACCCTGGCCAGACTTATCAAAAAGAAAAGAGAAAGGACGCAAATAAATAAAATCATGAATGAAAGAGGAGAGATCACAACTAAAACAAAGAAATAAAAACAATTATAAGAACATACTATGAGCAACTCTACACCAACAAATTTGACAATCTGGATGAAATGGATGCATTCCTAGAGACATATAAACTACCACAACTGAACCAGGAAGAAATAGAAAACCTGAACAGACCCATAACCAGTAAGGATATTGAAACAGTCATCAAAAATCTCCAAACAGGGGCGCCTGAGTGGCTCAGTGGGTTAAAACCTCTGCCTTCAGCTCAGGCCATGATCTCAGTGTCCTGGGATCGAGCCCTTCGTCAGGCTCTCTGCTCCGCAGGGAGCCTGCTTCCTCCCCTCTCTCTCTCTCTGCCTGCCTCTCTGCCTACTTGTGATCTGTCTCTCTCTCTGTCAAATTTAAAAAAAAAATCTTAAAAAAAAATCTCCAAACAAACAAAAGCCCATGGCCAGAGAGCTTCCCACGTGAATACTACCAAACATTTAAAGAAGAACTGATTCCTATTCTCCTGAAACTGTTCCAAAAAATAGAAATGGAAGGAAACTCTAAAACTCACTTTATGAGGCCAGCATCACCTTGATCCCAAAACCAGACAAGGATCCCATCAAAAAAGAAAACTACAGACCAATATCCTTGATGAACACAGATGCGAAAATTCCCACCAAAATAGTAGCCAATAGGATTCAACAGTACATTACAAGGACTATTCACCACGACCAAGTGGGATTTATTCCAGGGCTGCAAGGTTGGTTCAATATCCACAAATCAATCAATGTGATACAACACATTAATAAAAGTAAGAACAAGAACCATATGATACTCTCCATAGATGCTGAAAAAGCTTTTGACAAAGTACAGCATCCCTTCCTGATCAAAACTCTTCAAAGTGTAGGGATAGAGGGCACATACCTCAATATTATCAATATTATCATCTATGAAAAACCCACCGCAAATATCATTCTCAATGGAGAAAAACTGAAAGCTTTTCCGCCAAGGTCAGGAACACGGCAGGGATGTCCATTATCACCACTGCTATTCAACATAGTAATAGAAGTCCTAGCCTCAGCAATCAGACAACAAAAGAAAATTAAAGCATCCAAATTGGCAAAGAAGAAGTCAAACTATCACTCTTCGCAGATGATATGATACTATATGTGGAAAATCCAAAAGACTCCACTCCAAAACTGTTAGAACGAATACAGGAATCCAGTAAAGTGTCAGGATATAAAATCAATGCACAGAAATAAGTTCCATTTCTCTACACCATCAACAAGACAGAGGAAAGAGAAATTAAGGAGTCAATCCCATTTACAATTGCACCCAAAACCATAAGATACCTAGGAATAATCCTAAACAAAGAGGCAAAGAATCTATACTCAGAAAAGTATAAAGTACTCATGAAAGAAATTGAGGAAGACACAAAGAAATGGAAAAATATTCCATGCTAATGGATGGAAGAACATATATTGAGAAAATGTCTATGCTACCTAAAGCAATCTACATATTTAATGCAATCCCTATCAAAATCCCATCCATTTTTTTTCAAAGAAATGGAACAAATAATCGCAAAATTTATATGGAACCAGAAAAAACCTCAAATAGCCAAAGGGATATTGAAAAAGAAAGCCAGAGTTGGTGGCATCACAATTCCAAACTTCAAGCTCTATTACAAAGCTGTCATCATCAAGACACCATGGTACTGGCACAAAAACAGACATATAGATCAATGGAACAGAATAGAGAGCCCAGAAATAGACCCTCAACTCTATGGTCAACTAATCTTTGACAAAGCAGGAAAGAATGTCCAATGGAAAAAAGACAGCCTCTTCAATAAATGGTGTTGGGAAAATTGGACAGCCACATGCAGAAAAGTTAAATTGTACCATTTCCTTATACCACACATGAAAATAGACTCAAAATAGATGAAG
>NW_019156642.1:0-3220 GCF_002288905.1 Enhydra lutris kenyoni | reverse complement strand
GTGGTGAATAATCCTTTGAATGTACTGTTGAATCCTATTGGCTAGTATTTTGGTGAGAATTTTTGCATCTGTGTTCATCAAGGATATTGGTCTATAATTCTCTTTTTTGATGGGATCCTTGTCTGGTTTTGGGATCAAGGTGATGCTGGCTTCATAAAATGAGTTTGGAAGTTTTCCTTCCATTTCTAGTTTTTGGAACAGTTTCAGGAGAATAGGAATTAGTTCTTCTTTAAATGTTTGGTAGAATTCCCCCGGAAGCTGTCTGGCCCTGGGCTTTTGTTTGTTTGGAGATTTTTGATGACTGTTTCAATCTCCTTACTGGTTATGGGTCTGTTCAGGTTTTCTAGCTCTTCCTGGTTCAGTTGTGGTAGTTTATATGTCTTTAGGAATGCATCCATTTCTTTCAGATTGTCAAATTTGTTGGTGTAGAGTTGCTCATAGTATGTTCTTATAATTGTCTGTATTTCTTTGGTGTTAGTTGTGATCTCTCCTCTTTCATTCATGATTTTATGTATTTGGGTCCTTTCTCTTTTCTTTTTGGTAAGTCTGGCCAGGGGTTTATCAATCTGATTAATTCTTTCAACGAAGCAGCTCCTAGTTTCGTTGATTTGTTCTATTGTTTGTTTTTTTGTTTTGTTTTTTTTTTTGGTTTCTATTTCATTGATTTCTGCTCTGATCTTTATGATTTCTCTTCTCCTGCTGGGTTTAGGGTAATGAAGTCATTTTTACATAAAGACTCTTTTTCTTTCTTTCCTACCTGTATGTCTTATGGAAATCCTTGCCTTGTTTCCTATCTTAGAGGGAAAGCATTCGTTCTTTCATGATTTAATATGATGTTATCTGCAGGTGTTTATAGATGCCATTTGTTAGACTATGGAGGTTTTCTTATATTCCAGTGACTCTATCACTGCTGGTTGTTCAACTTAGTCAAATGTTTTCCTGCATCTATGGAGATGAACATATGGTTTTTCTTATGAATATATGGAGACAGAAATTACACTGATTGATCATTTAATTAGAACCAACTTTATAAACCTGGGATAAACTCATCTCATCATTATATATACAGTACAATTTGGTTTACTAATATCTTGAAGATTTTTGTTTCTTTGTGCATGAGGAATATTGCTCTGTGGTTTTGGTGTCAGAGTAATGCTGACCTCACAAAATGTGATAGGAAGGGTTCCCTCTTTTATGTTCTAAAGGATTTTTTTACAAAGTTGGTGTTATTTCTTCCTTAAATGTTTAGCAAAATACACCAATAGGAAAGTTTTTAAAATATGGATTCAATGTATTTAAGAGGTACAGAGCTATTCAAATTATCTATATTTTTTCTTGCAAGGGCTTGGGAATTTGTCCTTTTCATCTAAGGTTTCAAAATCGATATACATGAAGTAGAAATGGAGAAGATAAAAAATAGTCTCTTACTATCCTTTTAATGTGTATAATATCTATACCAATGACTTCTCTTTCATTCTTCATCTTCATAATTTATAATTTGTGTCTTCTGTAGCTTGAGCATTCCCCCCTTTCAGTACTTAAAAGACAATACTCTATTGTCTTCTGATATGCATAATTACTGATAAGAAGTTTACTATTATTCTTATCTTGTTGTCTACATGCAGTGAATTCTTTCATTCACTGAATTACCTTTAAGATGTTCTCTTTTATTTTTGGTTCACAGAAGTTTGACTAAGATGTGCTTGGTTGTGTTTTTCTTTGTATGGATCCTCTGTGGGTTTTTTTGAGTTTCATGGATCTGTGGTTTGTTGTCTTCATTAATCTGAGGAAATTCTTGCCATTAATTCTTTTTTTAAATTTTTTATTTTTTCAGCGTAACAGTATTCATTATTTTTGCACCACACCCAGTGCTCCATGCAATCCGTGCCCTCTACAATACCCACCACCTGGATCACCCAACCTCCCACCCCCCCACCCCTTCAAAACCCTCAGATTGTTTTTCATAGTCCATAGTCTCTCATGGTTCACCTCCCCTTCCAATTTCCCTCAACTCCCTTCAACATAGTATTAGAAGTCCTAGCAACAACAATCAGACAACAAAGAGAAATAAAAGATATCCAAATTGGCAATGAAGAAGTCAAACTCTCTCTTCACAGATGACATGATTCTTTATATGGAAAACCCAAAAGACTCCACCCCCAAACTACTAGAACTCATACAGCAATTCAGCAACGTCAACATACAGAAATCAGTGGCTTTCTTATACACTAACAATGAAAATACAGAAAGGGAAATTAGAGAATCGATTCCATTTACTAAAGCACCAAGAACCATAAGATACCTGGGAATAAACCTAAACAAAGAGGTAAAGGAACTGTACTCGAGGAACTACAGAACACTCATGAAAGAAATTGAAGAAGACAATCTTCAATTGTCTTCTTCTTCCACAAAAAGATGGAAGACCATTCCATGCTCTTGGATCAGAAGAATAAACATTGTTAAAATGTCTATACTGCCTAGAGCAATCTATACTTTTAATGCCATTCTGATCAAAATTCCACCGGTATTTTTCAAAGAGCTGGAGCAAATAATCCTAAAATTTGTATGGAATCAGAAGAGACCCCGAATCGCTAAGGAAATGTTGAAAAACAAAAATAATACTGGGGGCATCACGTTACCTGATTTCAAGCTTTACTACAAAGCCGTGATCACCAAGACAGCATGGTATTGGCATAAAAACAGACACATAGACCAATGGAACAGAGTAGAGAGCCCAGATATGGACCCTCAACTCTATGGTCAAATAATCTTCGACAAAACAGGAAAAAATATACAGTGGAAAAAAGACAGTCTCTTCAATAAATGGTGCTGGGAAAACTGCACAGCTATATGCAGAAGAATGAAACTTGACCATTCTCTTACACCATACACAAAGATAAACTCAAAATGGATAAAAGATCTCAATGGGAGACAGGAATCCATCAGAATTCTAGAGGAGAACATAGACAGTAACCTCTTCGATATCAGCCACAGCAACTTCTTTCAAGATATGTCTCCAAAGGCAAAGGAAACAAAAGTGAAGATGAACTTTTGGGACTTCATCAAGATCAAAATCTTCTGCACAGCAAAGGAAACAGTCAAAAAAGCAAAGAGGCAACCCACAGAATGGGAGAAGATATTTGCAAATGACAGTGGAGACAAAAGGTTGATATCCAGGATCTATAAAGAACTCCTCAAACTCAACACACACAAAACAGAC
>NW_019156641.1:0-3221 GCF_002288905.1 Enhydra lutris kenyoni | reverse complement strand
TGGAAGATTCACCAAAGATCCTGTTTTAGAGTCCCCCATTATGGGGGTCAAGGTTTATCTTCACAAGAAATGTGTAAAATTTATGATAGGCGCTGTGATTTCAATAAAAATGAATAGATAATTATTATCATAGGAAATATAATATTTAATTTAAAAAAATATGTGAAATCTGGATGGATCTTAGCTGTTGGCAGAACATAAAACCACTCAGTCATCCAAACTAGTTCTTAACCTGTAAACTAGTCATAACCTGTATACAGAAATCAGCTCATAAAAAAATCAATTAATTAATTAAAAAAAGGAAGCTACTCAGTTACAAGTTGCATTATAATGGTGGGCTGGAAAACGGTTTGGAGCTCTTTTGCTAATCATCCTCATTTTAAATTAATCTCTGTTTATGCTTGCCTTGACCTTTACACAGACAGGCTATGGTCTTGTCCTGCATAACCCAGGCAGGACCCATAACCATAATAGATGTCCAGAGGTGAGGGTTAGCCCACCTGAGCACTGGTAGAATATGCCTAGCCTGGAGGAAGCTTCAGGATTTCTCCTTCTTATTCCTGGTTGTAGCTCTGGAGTGAGAGAAATTGCAATGTTCCTCCACACTGTAGAATTCTAAGAGGCACTGCCTCCTCTTCAGATTATCCCCTTGCTTTTTTTTCCCCAGGGGATGCAGTGGCTTCCAGCAGTAGCTCATCTCTGGGTTCTCAGACCCGTGCTTGCTCCCCTTCAATAAATTCTACTCATTGGAATGATTCCAGGGAATCCAGTTCTTTACTGGACCCTGATGGATACCACTGTGCAAATCGAGGGATCATCACCTTCTCTGTGTGTGTACTCATTTACTGAAAAATGGGTCAAATCAGGAATACAGTCACTCAAAGATCAAACTGCTTCTGCTTTAAACAGAAAATATCTAAGCTCTGAAAACGTAAAAGCAATTTCTGAATTCAACTCTCTTTCTCAACTTCTGGAAGCCAAGTCCTCAAACTTTGTATCTCACAATAATTTCCCAAGATTTCCTACTCTTGTGAAGGTCTATTGAGTTGTTATTTCTGTTGTTGTTGTTGTTATTGTTATTTTTATAAATTTGGCATACTGTGAGGAGATTTTATATCACATTTTGCTAATTCCAATTAGCTTGTTAATGGCCAAGTAACCTTGGACTCCCATCAATGATCTTCTACTGTGTATAGACACCCATCTAAGCACTTAATGGTCTATGACTTTAATAAAATATGGGGGGTGCCTTTTTTTGCATCAAAGTGATATATTCTTCACCAAGTATTATGTTGTCGTCCTAAGCTTCAACCCATAGTTCTCTTTTTGGGATTTGTGGGTCATCTCAGACAACCACATTACCACTTGAGCTTCCGACTCCAGTGAGCCCCAGAGGGATATGTCTTGGTGAGAGGAGTGGTACAGGATGGCTCCTGCCCATTTCTGCACTCCCTGCAGTTACATCAGAAATGACTCCATGATCTGAGGTCAAGATGGCAGCACTGTGATCCCTCTGAGCCGCAGAAGGACTTACACTAAGTGCAGAGCTCTTTCTATGCCAAGCTCAGCTTTAGTCACATAGGCCAGACATCAGCCCCTCTGCAAGCATCCATGGTTTAAAAATTATAATCTCTTTCTTTCGTTCCCTGACCTCTGAGGGTAGCAGCTGCTTTGTACAGTTCCTATTCCATAATGTCTTTGTGCTTTCTTTTTGCTACTCCAATTCTGAAATATGTGGTTAACAATTCCATACAGCAAATGCATATGTTTAAATAATTAGTGTGTTCTCTTTTTCTCTGGACTGGTCTCTGACTAATAAGTATGCAAAATACATAACATTTTTGCAATTTATTTAAAAAAATATAGATCAATGTATCACCCAAGAACAGCTCTTATTAACATTTTTACCTCTTTCTCCCAGAATTTTCTATTAATTAAATTAATAATTTCTTTTAATTAAATTCTCTTAAATTAATATTTTTTCAGACTGGCATTTGTTAGGACTGCAAAAATAAGACTACACATTTTTTTCTGTTATACCATAAAATCTTTGGAAGATATTGACCAAATTAGAGTGGTGTATACAGGATATATATTAATATATTTGCTTATGTGCTTTACTCAAAATTTTAATGGGAAACCCAAGAAAGCAACTCACAGGTACAGGCAATTGTACTTCAGGACACCCAATAAAGGTTTCTGGAGAATCGGTGAGATTCTATTTGGGAAGCTATTCTGGGAGCAGTGGAGCAAACAGAACCAAAAACAAAAACTAACATGGCAAATAAATGCTCTGAGTTCTTGTCTATGTTTGGTTGCCATCAAGATGCTACTCACTTGATTCCTACTAAGTAGTATTTTCTGTCTTGATTATCAGGCAGGACTGAATCACTGAATGACGTTTCATGACCTGATAGTCAGGATGTGGGCAAGATGTGTGTCAAATGCTCAGACTTGGAAGCTTTTTGTCACCAGCAGTATCACCTAGGGCCTCTGGGTGCAGATGGCAGACAGGACGAGATCGGTGAAGACACTCTCTCTAAAGGATGTATTACCAGGGAGTGGGAGGAGGTGGAGACACCTTTGTGCTGTGATGCGGGGTGATGTCTGGGCCAAGAGAAAGGAAGGACAAAGGCTTCTTAAGAAACACCTTGAACTCATGCAGTTGCAAGGAAACCCTGGTCAGGATGATGGGAGTTTTGAGCAAGTAAAATTTTAAAAGTCAAGAAACACATCACACCTGGCATATGATCCACACCCAATCAGTATGGATGAAACTCTGAAAAAGCCACCAGATGAGCACAGCTCTTTTAATGAAAACAGTATATTTCTTAGCTATCAGCACATGTTTGTTATGAAAGATTAGGCTATATATAATTTGAAGTGAAGAAACAGAAAACAAAAAATGGCAGCTAATACTTTGGTGCATTGTATAGAAAGCTCTGACACTTGTCCCTCTTAACTTTTGCACAAGGTACAAACACATCACTGGTCTCTGTTCCTCTCACTTCAGCATCTCTGTGGCTGTGTCTGTGCTGGGTACATAATTCAGCATATTCTCTCATTAACACTCTGGATACATTCATGGTGAAATATGCAAAACTTACAGGTTTCACTGAGGAGATGAATGTAGTTGTTTATATCACACATCCCACAAATTAAGGGCATGTATTGCATGGAGCACTGGGTGTGCAGCAAAAACAATGAATACTGTTACGCTG
>NW_019156640.1:0-3222 GCF_002288905.1 Enhydra lutris kenyoni | reverse complement strand
CCACCTATACCTGTGGCTCTCACCTTTCTGGGGCAGAAACCCGGACTTGGGGGATCTGGGACAGATTTGCCCTTTCCCTCCCCACGCACATTCCACCTGTTGCCCACTCCGTGTATTCCCTCTGCTTCTCCTGCATTTCTCTGCTCCCCCAACACCACCCCACTACCCTATGGCTTCCTCTGGGACAGACTGAATCTCCAGTTTGGAGGCTTTGCTGCCTCATTATAGATCTTACTTCTCAGCCCTCCCCCAGCCCCACAGCCCAAGGCCCGGCCCTGCTCCCTGCCCTTGGGAGGGAGGTGCACATGGGTGGACTATGTGACCTGTCTGGGCTAATGAGATATTCGTAGATGCAATGCCGCCAGAGGCTTGCCACATCCTTGTGCCCTGGAGTTGGGTGAGCTTGCATTCCTGGGATCCCCGGAGAAGGTTATGCACCAGGCAGAGGCGCCACTTCAGATGTGGCCTCTGGAGAAACCTGAGGAAAAGACCAAGTCTACCCAGGAGCCTGGAGCCATGCTCCGCTCACCCGCCCCAGAACGAGGGTAGCCCAGATCAGCTATAGTGAGGTCAACCCACAGAGCCCTGGTCCTGAGAAGAAATAGCCTTTGTCTCAAGCCACTGAGGGTCGGGTTGCTTTGTTACGTGGTCTGGCTGCTCAGTTCGCTGGCTGATGCAACCCTGGTCGTCCAAGCTCCCCCCTCTTCCTCCTTAAACCCAACTGTCATACGGACGGTCACTGGAGCAGGAAAGACTTCCCCATCAGGGATATTCCGACTTTCTTCCAGAGGTTTATTCATGTGCCATAATATGGAGATCCGTGCTCAGCCTTAGCAGGGGCGACAGGAGGCAGGAGCAGGGTGGTTCTGCAGGAGGCCGAGACATATGCCCTTTCTTTGAGAGTGAGCCAGCTGGGCCAGAAGCCAGTAATCACATGGCAGGGTACCTGCCACGTTTCTGACCCAAGAGCAGACCACAGGGAGACAAGGTCATCGTTCTGCAGATGCCCATGTTTCTTCTTTTTTTTTTTTTTAAGATTTTATTTATTTATTTGAGAGAGAGACAGTGAGAGAGAGCATGAGCGAGGAGAAGGTCAAAGGGAGAAGCAGACTCCCCATGGAGCTGGGAGCCCGATGTGGGACTTGATCCCAGGACCCTGGGATCATGACCTGAGCCGAAGGCAGTCGTCCAACCAACTGAGCCACCCAGGCGTCCCCCATGTTTCTTCTTAAGACAAATTATCTGTGAGTATTTTTTTTTTAAATCCCCAGTAATTACAAGTTTCCCTTCTTTTGCACACACAGCATGAGCCAGTGAGGAATCAGAATACAACACAGCCTTCCCATATGTCAGTACCAGTTACATCTTCTTTTAAAGCATGTTCTGTGCATCCTTCTGGAAGGAGGTGAATGAAATGTTCTTGTAAATAGACAAATGATTCACAGGATCAAGACTGCTTTTCACCAGCTGCATCAATTCTAGGCAGCGATGGGACTTGGTGAGATATTATTTACAATTTGTTAAAAACACTCCTTGAGACACTTCAGGCCTTGTTCAGTCCTGATGAGCTCAGCTGATTGTGGCTGGGCTGGTAGTCGGCCAAACCTGGTCCTCCTGGCACACCCACGCTGCCTGGGCCCAGAGGAACCATATGCTGGGGTGGGGAGGCTTCCGGAACTCTTTCCTCTGAGACGGAGGACGGGGAAGCCTGAGATGTGCATGGGACTTTACTTGGCCATCAATGAGGCATTTGATCAGGCATCGAGCCAAGTGACATTCTGTCTGGTGATGGGGTCACAGCTACACAGGGCAAAGGAAAAACACACGGTCCTGGTCTCAGGTTGCCTATGATCTCACAGAGATACGTTTCCCCATCTACTATGTAGTCTTCAGGAAAGAAATGACCTGGTTTGCCTGTCCCTTAATCCCCTCCTCCATCAAATAATGAAAATGGTAATCACATCCCAGGACGGTGGGGACAGCCACGCCAGCCGATACGTGTCCACCATACCCCCGTGTTCCCTGAGAGGACCCTGAGTGTGTGGGATTGCCATGCTTCCTGATGACGGCTCACCTTCCCAGGCTCCCTGCGGCCACGTGGGCCATGCGGCCTGGTTCCTGTCCATGAGCACGGATGGAAATTTTGGTGAGCGCATTCCTTTCCAAGTAAAAGGAAAAAGTTTTTCGAGAGTTGCTGCTCATTTGCCTTCTCTCCAGAAACACCTGTACAGAACCTCTGACCACCTGGGACCAAGGGGACAGTGACAGGCTGGAGGGGCCTTGGGCTCCGGATGTGCTCCTGGGCACCTGTCTGAGCCATGCTCTTGCTTCAGCAGCTGTCTCGAGGGTGAACCTGCTCCGGAGAGTGCGAGCCCAGACTGCTGGGCGTGCGGGAAGCACTCCGTGGGGCCGCACTGTGCGGTTACTGATGTCGTGAGCACACAGCACGGTGGCGTGGTGAGCGGGGTGCAGACTCCAAATGCTTCATGGGGCCTGCAGTCCCAGCCAGTGCCTCGGGCTCTGAGCCTCAGAGGTCTTTCCGGGCGGACCCCCCTGCTCCTCCCAGCCATCCTCCCCTCCACAGGGCCTCTACGTTGGCCGTTCCAGCAGGTTCCAAGCTGGCCTCCTGGCTTCAGTCCTTCGCAAACCGTCCGCCTCGCTTGTTTCCAACGTGGGTCTGCTCCCAGCTCACCCCCAGTTGAGAACCTCCCCGGAGTGACCCCTCACCATCAATAGCCCCTTGAAGCTCCCGTCCTTTGGGCCCGAGTGCCGACACTGCTACGGACATTTCAGCAAGGCCTGGGGAGACACAAAACATACCTCACTTTCAAAAATTCAATCCTAAAAAAAAAAAAAAAATGCAATGTTTGCTTTTTTACTGTGATATATTCTTGTTAGCTACAATATAAAAATGTTTTAACTTCCCCGCTGATGAGAAGAATTAATTGTATTCGAGGAAGATGCTGGGTGTCCAGCCACAGTTCTGAGCGCCCCCTCAGGGGGCGTGTGAGAGCTCCCTGTCCTGTCGTCCATGGGACGTGGGTGGCCTCCTGTGACCCCTTGTTCCACACACTGTCCCCTCCTCATGCAGCGTCCTACCTCCCTGGCCGCTGGCAAACTCCCGGGTGTATTCCCATCTGAGAGCGCTCAGCAGGCCAGCCGTGCTAACCGCTTTGGCCTCTGGTCCCACCGCGCACCTGTCAAGCACAGGGGACATTCTGT
>NW_019156639.1:0-3222 GCF_002288905.1 Enhydra lutris kenyoni | reverse complement strand
ACTAGAGTTGCTGTTCTTCTTCTCTTCGATCTCCCGTTGGATTTGTAGGTGTTTGCAATCTTTAGATAAGCTATCTAGCTGATCTCCCGCTACCTGAAGTAGTCTCAGCCTGCTACTTCTCCGCCATCTTGACTCCTTCCCGTCTTCTGCCCATTTCTTAAGTGGATTATTTGTTTTTTAGTTGTTGAGTTTGATGATACTAACCTTTTACCAGATATTTTTCCTATTTACAAATATCTTTTCCTAATCCAAAGGGTGCCTTTTAGTTTTATTTGTTGTTTCCTTTGCTGTACAGAAGGTTTTTATCTTGATGAAGCCCCAAGAGTTCATTTTTGCTTTCATTTCCCTTGCCTCCAGAGACATACCTAGTAAGAAGCCACTACAGCTGGATGTCAAAGAGGTTGCTGCCTGTGTTCTCTAGAATTTTAATAGTTTCCTGTCTCATATTGAGGTCTTTCATCCATTTTGAATTTATTTTTGTCTGTGGTGTAAAAAAGTCATCCATTTCATTCTTTTGCATGTTATTGTCCAGTTTTCCAATACCATTTGTTGAGGACACTTGTCTTTTTTCCACTGGATATTCTTTCCTGCTTTGTTGAAGATTAGTTGACCATAAAATTGTAAGTGCATTTCTGGGTTTTCTATTTTGTTCCATTCATCCATGTGTCTATTTTTGTGCCAGTACCATATTGTCCCGATCGTTATAGCTTTGTAATATAACTTGAAGTCCAGAATTGTTATGCCTCCAACTATGTTTTTTCTTTGTAAGATTGCTTTGGCTATTTGGGATCTTTATGATTCCATACAACATTTAGGATTGTTTGTTCTAGCTCTGTAAAAAAAATACTGGTAGTATTTTGGTAGTAAGTATATTAAATATGTAGAATGCTTTGGGTAGTATAGACATTTTAACAATATTTGTTCTTCCAATCCATGAGTACAGGATTTTTTTTTCCATTTCTTTCTGTCATCTTCATTTCTTTCGTAAGTGTTCTATAGTTTCTGTAGGCACAGAGATGGAAAAGCACCAAGCAGCCTGCACAGGGAAAATGAATCCCTATAATGTCTGGCCTTGAAAACCAGAGGGGACTGAATTCTGTGTTTATATAACCAGTGGGTCTTGAAGCCTAAATCTTTGAAAGGCTGCTGGACTCAGCACTGGTGGAGCCAGGAGGGCTATTGATAGCTATGTTCCCACCCTTAAAGAGACAACAGCCAGAGGAGAGGCAACATAGAATCAACAATTTGCACAATGCCTGGGGCAAATGGGACAGAGCTATAAGGATTTCAGAGCTTGCTGGGGGACTTCAGAAACATAGTGGCTGGCGAGTGCCATTTTCCTCCCTTGCACCCAGCATAAACACCTGCCCAAGGTGGCACTGCATAGACACTTGCTACCTAACCTGCTAACAGTGTGTCTCACCCATGAGTTCTCCTGAGGGCTCACCCACTCCAAGCCTGCTGGCCTCAGCTCCAGGCTCAGGGCAAATCTTTTAACGTAGTATATGCCTGAACCAGCCACTCTTTACCCCCAGGAGCTGCTGCACTCAGCACCTAGCCTCTGCATGCACAGGCACAATGCCCAGCTGCTGGGGTACCTCCGGCCACCACCAAGGCCATCTGCTGCACCACCAACTTCTGCCACTAATGTGCATGGGGGCCTCTGGCCACAGCTGCTCTTTGGGGAATCTGGGAGGACTTGCAGCTCAGTATGAATTTTGCTAATATGAATGCCCTGCTCCCAAGCTATCCTGCAGTCATGCCCCTTCAGAGCTGGCTGGCCTGTGTCTCAGTAACACCATGGAAAGCACGCATAGCCCACAACAGGTAGAGTCAGTTCAGAAGCCTAGACTGAAAGGAAAGTGACTCAGCCAAAAGAGCAAGAAGCAAGCATCTCACATAGGACATTTCCCTGAAATGCCAGACTCTCGTAAACAGGGGACAGTGCAGTGCAGGGCATGACAGGACCTCTTCCTCATAAAAATACTACTTTTAAGAGCAGAAGATATAGACAAAATGATGAAACAGAAGGATTTGTCCCAGATGAAAGAACAGCACAAAATCACAGAAGGAGATCTAAGCAAAATAGAAAGAAGTAGCATGCCTGATAGAGAAATTAAAGTAATGATTGTAAAGATACTCACTGGACTTCAGAAAAGGATGGTGGATATCAGTTAGACCTTTGAAGAAGAGATAAAAAAAATAACACATTAGGGGGGACAAGATGGCGGGGAAGTAGGAGGAGGCACCTTTTCAACCTGTACCCTAAAGTGAGCTGATTACCTACCAAAGAACTCCGATCACCCATGAAATCAGCCTGAGATCAGAATTACACACATCTGGATCGCTACAGGGGCAGAAGACGCCAGTGGGCAGGTAAAGCGGAGTGGGAAAGTCGGACTGATATCGGAAGATAAACAAAAGGGGGAGGGAGCCACCAGAAAGTAATACCCCTAATACAAGCAAGAGTCCCCTGCGTCTGGGGACCAGCATTAACTTGGAGACTGGTTGAAAGCACTCCAAAAGAGCAAAAGATTGCAGGGGGGAAATTGTGGGAATCGGGGTGGCTAGGGACAGGGGCTTAAGTCCCTGGTCCCAGGACAGCCTCCCCTGGCACTGAGCCAGAGTGAGTGCAGTGGAGAAACCAGGTCTTGGTCCCTGAACCGACAGCGCACCCAAGATTGCGTGGGTTCTGGCCCCTGTGAGGGACTGGGAGCCACGCCAGATGGCAGAACGCGCGAGCCCTGCTACAGAGCCTGAGATGCGTGCGCCCCACATCCTCCCTTGAGAGAGGTACAAAGGCCCAGCCAGCGCTCTTTGACAAGCGCCATTGTTTCAGAGCCTAAGACATGATCCCCAAACTCTCCCTTGAGAGAGGTGCGTGAAGGCCCAGCCTGGTGCTTTCGAACCTGGGCCCTGTTCAAAGAGCCTGAGACACGCGCGCAACCCGCAGCCTCCCCTGAAAGAGGTGTGCGCAAGCCGGGCGCTCTTAGACTCAAAGACCAGGCCCTCCCAGCCCAGGCCAGCAGGAACATCTCAGTGTGTGATCGCTGCTTGGAACCTCTCTGGTGGTCTGGAGCTGCCCAAACAGCTGCCGCTGCTTTGGTTTTGGGTACAAGCAGAAGATCCTGCGTCCCCAGGAACCGCGACTCGGAACCTGCTCTGCCAGAGGCCAAGGGGGGATTTATATGGGCTCTGCAACACCCACAGAAGAACAGACTG
>NW_019156638.1:0-3222 GCF_002288905.1 Enhydra lutris kenyoni | reverse complement strand
ACCAACTCGCATAAGGGATAGGGTTGAGGTGATTGCAGGCCCGATCTTCAGACCATGAGAGCACTTCCTTGGGACGGGACATTCGGGTGGATGGAAGGCAGTAGCACTGGCTTTTCTGTCTGGATTGCATGCCTAGTAAGGCCACGGAATGGAGGGGTAGCCTCATGGGTCCACAGGAGATTCTAAGTATCTGGGGATTCTGCCTAGCTTCCAAGAGTGTGGGGTCTTTCTGGGGGAAGGGGAGAGTGCTGTTTTCCATCTAAGGGGTCCTGCATGAACAGGGATTCCAGAGGCGGTTTCTGGGTCCAGGCACCTGGATAAGCCCACCAAGGCTTAGGATTTGGGCCTATGGGCATGACAGACTCCACT
The DNA here is from genome assembly GCF_002288905.1 of Enhydra lutris kenyoni. Classification (NCBI taxonomy): domain Eukaryota; kingdom Metazoa; phylum Chordata; class Mammalia; order Carnivora; family Mustelidae; genus Enhydra; species Enhydra lutris. The sequence goes on along the minus strand of NW_019156638.1, from coordinate 2,853 downwards.
GTGGGCTCCTGGTCCAGCTCCCGAGGGTGCTTGTTTGAAAGGAGTCTCAGGCTGAGGGTCACAATGCCTGTTTGTGCCCAGCTGCCCCTCCTGAGTGGGCGTGGTCTCATGGGCCATGCACCTGGCTCCCACTCTGAGGATTGGACACCATTCTCAACACCCAGTTTTCCTGCCATGTGGAAGGAGGAGTACTGTTTTGTTGTTCAAGTTCCCCGAAGTGCAGGAATTTGAGCTAAGTTCTGGGGACAGATACCTGAATACCCAGGATGATTCGATATAACAATCTCGGGCCAAGGCACGTCCCACCTGCAGGATATGGGGCCCTCAACATGGGTGGCTGACAGGAGGTCGGGGCTCGGGCTGTGTCAGAGAGAGCATTAGTTCACAGGCTGGCCTATGATATTGGGGATCCGTTGTTGGCCATGCACCTGACCCTCAGGTGAGGTTCGAGACAGAGCCATAGGGCACTTCTTCTGTCTGGTGGCCAGGCAGAAGGCTGCCTTGTGTCTCCAGAATTCCCCATATGGAGGACTTGCAGGCGTCGAGTGTGAGGACGGAAGTCTGAAAACACAAGCTATGGTTAAGTTCTGTGCCAAGCGTATGGCAGATACAGTGTGCAGCAGCTCTTTCGAGATTTCCGGCACCTTAGTAAAGGCGAGTGTCAGAAGTCTGCTCACGCTGAAGTTTGTATCCATGATGACCAACAAATGGTAGGGTGTTCTCAAGAAGCCTCAAAAGCTTTCCCAAAGTGGAGCTTGTGAGCTTCTTCAAACAGCAAGATGTCCTCCTGCAGGACCGGGAAATCCAGTTAGAGGGTTCCAGGGTTCCCCATTTGGAAAGATTCGATAGCAGAGCTCTCCGAATGGAAGCCTGGAAAGCCCACCTCACGTTAAATTTGCAGCCGAGGAACCAGGCAGGCTTGATCCACTGCCTCTCTTTCAAAGTTCCAAGTGATCTGACTTGACAGAGGTTCTCAGTCTGACGGGTCACAATGTTGCTTGGTGTCCAGGGAGACCTTATAATGTGGCGGTGCCTCTGGGCCCATGCAGGATTCTCCTTCCCTGAGGATTGGACCCAGTTCCCTAGAGCCAGGTTAGCTTCTAGGGACAGGAGGTGTACTGTTGTATGGCTCAGGGAACACATGATGGACTATATGTGGGTTTTCCAGAACAGGCCACTGTGGACAGAGTCCTGAAAACCAAGTTAGGGTTCTGATGTGGTGATGGGGCATGTCAGTTTCAGTCTTCTGGCTCAGCCTATGACATGAGTGTCTTCCTTGAGGTAGGTGTTGAGAGTGTGTCAGACGACGCCCTTTTACCAGAGCGGCCTATGAAATTGGGGTGGGCTCAGGGGCTTTACCCATTTCTCCTAATCTGGAGCATTTGGGCAACTGAGACAGGCAGCAGTTCCTCGAGAGAGCAGGCCCGGTGATGCAGTGTGGTTCTGGAGGCCCCATCCTGGAGGACATGTGGGTCAGGTCTTAGGTCTGAGTCTTCAGACACCAACTCGGGTGAGGGTTAGGAGCGAGGTGATTGCAGGCCCGATCTGCAGACAGTGAGGGCAGCTCCTCGCGATGGGACATCCGGGTGGATGGAAGGCAGTAGCACAGGCTTTTCTGTCTGGATTGCGTGTCTAGTATGGCCACAAAATGGAGGGGTAGCCTCATGGGTCCTTGGGAGATTCTAGGTATCTGGGGATTCTGCCCGTCTCCCAAGAGTGTGGTGTCTTTCTGGGGGAAGAGAAGAGTCCTGTTTTCCATCTCAGGGGTCCCGCCCAAACAGGGATTCCAGAGATGAGTTCTGGGTCTGGGCACCTGGATAAGCCCACCAAGGCTTCGGGTTTGGCCTATGGGCATGACAGGCCCCGCCTGTGGGCTCCTGGTCCAGCTCCCGTGGGGGCTTGTTTGAAAGGAGTCTCAGGATGAGGGTCACAGTGTCTGTTTGTGCCCAGCTGCCCCTCCTGAGTGGGCGTGGTCTCAGGGGCCATGCACCTGGCTCCCACTCTGAGGATTGGACCACATTCTCAACATCCAGGTTTCCTGCCATGTGGAAGGAGGAGTACTGTTTTGTGTTTCAGGATCCCCGAAGTGCAGGAATTTGAGCTACGTTCTGGGGACAGATACCTGAATACCCAGGATGGTTCAACATGACAACATCGGGCCAAGGCACGTCCCACCTGAGGATATGGAGCCCGCAACCTGGGTGGCTGACAGCAGGTCCGGGGTCCAGCTGTGTCAGACAGAGCATTAGTTCACAGGCCAGCCTATGATATTGAGGTGCTGTTGTTGGCCGTGCAGGTGGATACTCAGGTGAGGTTTCTGGACAGACCCATACGGCACTTCTTCTTTCTGGTGGCCAGGCGGAAGGCTGCCTTGTCTCTCCAGAATTCCCCATAAGGAGGGCTTATAGGCGTCGAGTGTGAGCATGGAAGTCTGAAAACCCAAGCTATAGTTAAGTTCTGTGCCAAGCTTATGGCAGTTCCAGTGTGCAACAGCTCTTTCGAGATTTCCGGCACCTGAGTAAGGGCGAGTGCCAGATGTCTGCTCAAGCTGGAGTTTGTATCCATGATGACCAAGGGTGTCGTGAAGAAGCCTCGAAAGCTTTCCCAAAGAGGAGCTTGTGAGCTGCTTCAAAAAGCAAGTTGTCCTTCTTTGGGACAGGGGAAGTCCAGTTTGAGGGCTCCAGGGTCCCCCATTTGAAAGATTCGATAGCAGAGCTCTCCGAATTGAAGCCTGGAAAGCCCACCTCGCGATACCATTGCAGCCGAGGAAGAGGGCAGACTTGATCTGCTGCCTCTCGTTCAAAGCTCCAAGTGATCTGACTTGACGGTGTTTCTCGGTCTGACGGGTCAAAA
>NW_019156637.1:0-3224 GCF_002288905.1 Enhydra lutris kenyoni | reverse complement strand
CATAGCTTTGTTTTCAGACTTCCATCCTCACACACCTAGCCAGCAGGCCATCCATATTGGGAATTCTGGAAAAACAAAGCTGCCTTCTGCCTGCCCACCGGAAGGAAGAAATGCCCTTCGGGTCTGCCCAGAATCCCCAGATGAGGGTCCAACCACACGGCCCTCAAGGGCACCCTGATATCATAGGCCGCCATGTGAACTGATGCTCTGTCTGACATAGCCCGAGCCCCGGATTCCTATCAGACGGCCACATAGCGTGACCCATATCCTGCAGGTAGGCTCTGTCTTGGTCAGAGCCCGTCATCTCCTGCGAACCTGGGTATGCAGGTATCTGACCCCAGAAGTAGCGCAAATCCCTGCCTATGGGGGAACCTGAATCACAGCAGAGTACTCCTCGTTCCCCATGGCAGGAAAGTGGATGAAGATATGGTTGTACTACTTTCCGAGTGGGAGCCACTTTCATGGCCCATGAGACCGCGCCCACTCAGGAGGGGCAACTGGGCCCAAACAGGCATTGTGACTCTTAGCCTGACACCCTTTTAAGCTCAGCCTGTCGGGGCTGGACCAGGATACCACAGAAAGAACCTATTGTGCCCCTAGACCCAAATCCTAACCCTTTTTGTGGTTGTCCAGGCCACGTGACCCACAACCCGTCTCCGGAATCCCTGTTTGGGCAGGACCCCTGAGATGGAAAAAAGCACTCTTCCCTTCCCCCAGAAAACAACAAACTCTTCGGAGCCTGGCAGAATCCCCAGAAAGGGAGAATATCCCATGGACCCATGTGCTCACCCGTCCATTCCGACACCATCCTAGGTATACAGTCCAGAGAGAAAAGCATCTGCTACTGCCTCCCAGGTACCCGAATTTCAAATCCTGAGGAGGTGCTTTCAGGGTCTGCACATCATGCCTGCCTTAACCTCGCCCCTAATTCTTCCCCGAGATGTTTTCTGGAGACTTCGTTCCCAACGCCTTGACCACATGCCCTCCAGGATGGGACCCAGAGAACCATACCACATCAGTGGGCCTGCTCTCCCGAGGAAACTCTGCCCGTCTCAGTTGCCCAAACAATCCAGAATGGGAGACAGCTACAAGGCACCTGAACCCACCCCAATTTCATAGGCCGCATTGGAAAATAGATGCAGTATGAGACTCCGACAGCACCTACCTCCAGGAAGAAACACAAGTAAATGGGCCTGAGTCCGAAGATTCAACCTGACATGCCCCTAGGACCTCATCCAAAACCTAGATTAGGTTTTCAGGCCTCTATCCCTCCGGCCTGTTCTGGAAAACCAACATATGGCCCAACGTGTGGTCCCTGAGCCATACAGTAGAACCCCTCTGGTCCCGAGAAGGATATTTTGCTCTTGGGAACGGGGTCCCACCCACAGTCTAGGACGTTCCTGCATGGCCCCAGAGCTACCGGACATTCCAAGGTCTCCCTGGACACCAAGCAGCATTGTGACCCGTCAGACTGAGATCCTCCATCAACTCAGATCCCTTGGAACTGCGAAGCAGAGCCACTGGATAAAAGCTGCCCTGTTCCTAGGCTTCAGGGGTAACGGAGGTTGGGTTTCCAGGCATCCATTCGGAGAGCTCTGCTATCGAATCTTTCCATATGGGGAACTTGGAGCCCTCTAACTGGTCTTCCCCTGTCCCGCTGAAGGACACCTTGATGTTTGGAGCAGCTCACAAGCCCCAGCTTGGGAAAGCTGCCAAGGATTCTTGAGGCCGCACGAGCATTCGTTGGCCATCATGGATACAAACTCCAGCGTGAGCAGATTTCTCACACTCGATCGTCCTCAGGTGCTTGTCATCTCGAAAGAGACGCTGCACATTGAACTGTTATGGCCTCGGCATTGATCATAACCATAGCTTTGTTTTCAGGCTTCCATCCACAAATACCTTGCCCGCAGGCCATCATATTGGGAATTCTGGAAAAACAAAGCTGCCTTCTGCCTGCCCGCCAGAAGGAAGAAATGCCCTACGGGTCTGTCCAGAATCCCCAGATGAGGTTCCAGCAGCAGGGCCCTCAAGGGCACCCTGATATCATAGGCCGTCCTGTGAACTGATGCTCTGTGTGACACATCCCGAGCCGCGGCCTCCTGTCAGCCAGCCACATAGCGCGACCCATATCCTGCAGGTGGGCTCTGTCTTGGTCAAGCCCGTCATCTCCTGCGACCCTGGGTATCCAGATATCGGATCCTAGAAGGTAGCGCAAATCCCTGCCTATTGGGGAACCTGAATCACAGCAGAGTACTCCTCCTTCTTCATGGCAGGAATGTGGATGTTGATGGTTGTACTACTCTAGAGTGTAAACCAGCTACATGGCTCATGAGACCACGCCCACTCAGGAGGGGCAGCTGGGCACAAGCAGGCCTTGTGACCCTCAGCCTGAGACCCCCTTAAAGCACACCCTGTTGGGGGCTTGATCAGGAAGCAAGAGAGCAGGCCTCTCGTGCCTCTTGGCCCAAATCCTAACCCTTGTTGGGGTTGTCCAGGCCACGTGACCCACAACCCCACTCTGGAATCCTTGTTTGGGCAGGACCCCTGACGTGGAAAACAGCACTCTTCCCTTCCCCCAGAAAGACTGCAAACTCTTGGGAGTCGGGGAAAAACCCCAGATAGGAAGAACCTCCCATGGACCCATGTAGCAACCCTATCATTCCAAGTCCCTTCTGGATATAGAGTCCAGACAGAAAAGCCTCTGCTACTGCTCCCAGGCATCCGAATTTCAAATCCTGAGGAGCTGCTTTCAGGGTCTGCAGATCGGGCCTGCCATAACTTCGCTCCTAAGTCTTCCCTGAGTTGCTGTCTGAAGACTTGGTTCCCAAAGCCGTGACCACATGCCCTCCAGGAAGAGACCTTCAGAACCAAAGAGCATCACTGGGACTGCTCTCCCGAGGGAACTCTGCACATCTCAGTTGCCCAAACCTTCCAGAATGGGAGAAACCTTCAAGGCACCTGAACCCACACCAATTTCATAGGCTGCTCTGGAAAAAATGCACAGTCTGACTGACACACCTTCAGCACCTTCCTGCAGGAAGAAACGCACGTCAATGGACCTGAGACAGAAGATTGAACCTGAAATACCCCTATAACCTCATCCAATACCTACCTTAGGTTTTCAGGCCTCTGTCCGTTAAGACTGTTCTGGAAAACCAACTTATGGCCCAACGTGTGGCCCCTAGCCATACAATAGAATCCCTCTGGTCTCGAGTAGGAAA
>NW_019156636.1:0-3230 GCF_002288905.1 Enhydra lutris kenyoni | reverse complement strand
CCTGGCCCACATTCTCCTGCTTGGGTCTGGCATAGACATCATGGAACACCCAGTAGCCATTTGGCCATGCATGTATTATTTGAAGGTCTGACAGCAGCAATGCTAAGTCTTTCACCAATTTCAGGATCCTGTGGTTTTGGCCTCTTTGAGCTTGTACTCTCTGCTGGAAGGGAGGAGCATGCTTTCAGTTTTGTATGACATTGTGTCTTCCCGAGTATGGGTCCTGAGACCTCAGCTAAATGCTCTCCCTGTTTTTACAGATGGTGCTTTGAGGCTCAGATGACTTGGCCTCCTTGGCAGCATCCAATGCTTCTGGGTCTGTCTCTTCAGTGCAGGTTCATGTGCAACATATACAGGAGTGTGACCCCTGTCGTTTCACTGGTGGTTTTACATCACAGCAGTAAGTTGTCCTGGTTCTGAACCTTCTGCCTGGGTTGAGGTTCAGGCCTTGACTTGGGTGCCTTTTTTGCTGGCTTCTGTCTTTCTTCCAGAGGGAAAGATGCCCTCTTCTTTTCGATTAAATTGGAGATGTACCCTTAACCAGAATATCTAGAGTTTGTTGCTTGGGGAAAATTACTTAGTGGCACATATGGAGAAGGTTCTGCAACTCCCTGCTCCAAACAAAATATTTGAACTACAGGTTGCTTCTGTTTGCAGAGTCATGAGTTATTGCAGGGTTATCTATAAATAGACATTCTCTCCAAAGTAGTGTTTTCTGCCAACACATTTTTTTAGGGCCAGTAAACTAGAGTAAAGAATATCAGGATATCGAGCAACTTTACAAATGGACATCTGAGTGGACATGTTTTTTCTTGGGGGGAGAGGTGCAAGAGAGGGAGGAAGACAGAGGCTCCACATGCTTTGCAGAGCATGACACAGGGCTCAATCTCACAACCCTGGGATCATCATCTCAGCCAAAATCAAGAGGGTCAGTAAGAAGTTCACTCACATAGAGTAGAGAAGACATGAGGAGGTAGAGTGTATGCACATCTCCTGTAGGAATTCCATATCACTGAAGATTCAGGGTAGATGAATGAAAACATATTTCTTTTTTTTTAAGATTTTATTTATTTATTTGACAGAGAGAGATCACAAGTAGACAGAGAGGCAGGCAGAGAGAGAGAGAGAGGGAAGCAGGCTCCCTGCTGAGCAGAGAGCCCGATGCGGGACTCGATCCCAGGACCCTGAGATCATGACCCAAGCCGAAGGCAGCGGCTTAACCCACTGAGCCACCCAGGCGCCCGAAAACATATTTCTAATATGAAGATTCTAGGAGAAGTAAGCATCGCCAAGATAGTCATGTGAAATGCAGTTGTAATAGGGTTTCTGCAAGTCTTCTGTTTGGTTCTGGGAGCAGCAGGAAGATTATTTAGTCTCTTGTCACTAGTTGCCAATGGTGATTGACGTCTGGGTCACCTCGTGTCCTACACGCTCCTCCTTTAGTCTGGCATAGATATCATGGAACTCCTTGTAGCCAAGTGTGGAGGGGAGGTACAGACGGAGAGAGAGACCCTTAAGCAGGCTCCACCTGCTGTGCAGAGCATGACACATGTCAGGGGCTCGATCTGACAACCCTGATATCAGAACCTGGGGCAAAATCAAGAGTTGGTCCCTTAAAGAAAAGAAACATACAGGCATTCCTGGATGTGCTTTGTGTTTATGGAAGGGAGCGTATGTACCCCCTCCTGTTCTATAATCTTCTAAATCGGGGACTATTTCCATATTGGCAGTGGTCTTACACCTTCTCAGGCCAAGAGATAAGGAGCTATTCTTGGTGGTAGAGAAAAGCATTTGGCTACCAAATTCTCATAGAAGGGGATGAAGTCCTCACTGCCTGAATCTGAACAGTAGAATTTAATACTTTTCCTGATACACACATTTCTTCCAAAACAGCACCATTGTAAAAGGTGAAATTAATTTGCAAGCCCCTGGGTGGCACAGTTGGTTAAGCATCTGCCCTCGCTGAGGACAAGATCACTGGATCCTGGGGCATCAGGCCCTGCATTGGGAACCCTTCTCAATATGAAGCCTGCTTCCTCTCCCTCTTCTCTGCTGCCCGACCCGGACTGTTCTTGCTCTCTCTCTAGTTTTCTTGCTCTCAAATAAGTAAAGAAAATAGAAATATTTCTAAACATGTAATTAATTTGTAAATCCTTTCAATTTATGAGGACAATATTAGTAGAATTAAGGACACATGAGAGGTATATCAAAAACCATGTATTTGTTGAGTCTTGTTGCCATTCATTCTTGTGATCTACATACATCGATAGATTAATGTTTTCATAAACATAAGTCAATAACCGTGTGTTCTAAGATTCTAAGTTAACCCTTCAATTGTTTTCATGGATCACAGACAGTGTATTTCTGTGTCAAACTTACTGCCAAGAGACAGTACCTGTGTCAATTGTGAGAACTAGTAAAGGAAAGTCCCTGTTCTTATCTGGCACAGTGTGCATAGTTGTGAGACCTCGCCTGTTCGGTTATACTGGTCTTTATGCCAGTACTGATGGATGGGAGCAGATTTGCTTTATTTCTAGCTATTGGTTACTGAAATACTGCATTCAGCATCCCTCAGAACGTGACGCTGTTGTATGTGTTTGCAGTGAAAAATTATCAGTGTCTGAGTTTGTATCTCAATGTCACCCTAAGAAATTCCTTGGGAGGTATTTTCCCAGTGATTTTCTGATGTGAGTGTCAGGGGAAGAATTCCAACCTGTTGCATTGGGATCAGTGTTTCCACAGTGTGAGGGTGTTGTTGCTGGCTATGGAAGAAGGGATACCTGAGCACATTCCTTTCCTCATCACACCAGGAGGAATTTCTTCTGTGAGAATCCTCCCAGGTCCTTCACGTGTTGGCTCCATGAGGAATGGAATTCCCATATGGATTTCATTGGCATTCAGCAGCAGCGATGATGCAGGGTGTCCCAGGAGGTCCCTGCACCTTCGCTCCTGTGTGAGGGATGACACGCTCTCTGAGATGGTAGCAGGAGCTCAGGCCAGAGTCCCAGTTGAAGCTTCTTCCACCAAGATACAGTGCTAGTGGTTCTCCCCGTGTGAGGTCTCTGGTGTTGGGAAAGGGACCATTTCTGGCATAAGGCTCTGCCTTAGTGATCGGAGACACAGGGTTTGTACAGTGTGATTTCTGTGTTGGTGAGAAAGGTGGGCACTCTGGGTGAAGGCGGAACCCGAGTGATGACAGACACAGGTTTCCCTGCTCTGAGTTGTCTGAT
>NW_019156635.1:0-3231 GCF_002288905.1 Enhydra lutris kenyoni | reverse complement strand
GGGGAGGGTATGTGCTATGGTGAGTGCTGTGAAGTGTGTAAACCTGGCGATTCACAGACCTGTACCCCTGGGGATAAAAAGATATTATATGTTTATAAATAATAAAATTAAAAAAAAATAAAAAATTAAAAATTAAAAAAAAAGAATATTATGAATATAAAAATGCCCAAGACGTAGTCTCTACCTGTCCAATAGGTAGTGAGAAAAACGTAATCACATGATTTCAATAAAAGGGGATAACTGCTGCAACTAAAATGACAGTTTAGTGTGCTATGGAAGTATAAATGACAAGTGACTCAGAATCCTGGAAATTGTTCCTGGACATGTAGTGATAACATATTTGCCCAGCAAATGTAAATACATGGGTACATCAAGACAAATGACTCGCCTTTCTTTTCTTCAGACCTTCAGACCTTTATTCTACAATGCTGAGAGGGAAAAAACACTCCTGGTCTTTTCCTATGGGAAGAAATAAGCATATTAGAATTTCTACTTGGGGCGCCTGGGTGGCTCAGTTGGTTAAGCGGCTGCCTTCGGCTCAGGTCTTGATCCCAGGGCCCTGGGATGGAGCCCCACACTGGGCTCCTTGCTCAGTGGGGAGCCTGCTCTCCACTGCCTGCTGTCCCCTTGCTTGTGCTTGCTCTCTTTCTCTCTCCCTTGCTCTGTGTCAAATAAATAAATATTTTTTTTAATTTTCTACTTGCTTTAATTAATTTTCTATAAAAAGTTTGTAAGTCTGATATAAGACCAGAACCTAGATCTGTCACCCCAAAAAGCATGGAAGCAGTTGATTTTCGGCTCTGAGAAAAAAACAAAAGTAGAGTCTGAGTATCCAAGATGGCCTGTAGGTCAAATACAATATGCTTGACTCTAGAGGTTTTCCACCTACCTGAAATTCTTAAGGAGAAAAAAGTCCTATGAGCATGTATATGGAAACTAATAGGTTTTTATAGTATATTTCACCAAGGTGTGAAACTGATACATCAATAGTCATAATAGACTTTGTCATCAGATTTAATCTGTGAATAACTATGATTGAAGCTGGAGGTAATTAAAAAGAGTTTATGACTGGTATTCCTGCCACTAAAATTAAAACTGAATTTGGAAAAGTGACATTAATATATACCCAAATCCCAAAAATATTTATTTGCCTATGTAAAACACGTTAATGCCCAACATCCTCTGAATTCACTGTTCCATCAATATAAAATTTATCCAGCCAAATGGATTTCGTAGAATGTGCCTTGCTCCTGAACACACACTCTCTCTCCTGTAAATTAGAAATGTTCTTCAAATAGAGCAAAAATTTGAGAAGAAAGCCAACAAAAATCGAGATAATGTCACATCCTATCTGACATCCCTCAATCTTCTACTCAGACCTCAGATTACTAAGGTCACAAAGTTATTAGTAACAGAGACAAGACATTGATGCAGGCCTACACCAAAAATCAAGAACTTAGAGCTTCTTCTAAGTTTTGGAAAATATTGGAATGACCTCAGGGTATCAAAGAAATGTGGCTTCTTCTAAATGGGCACGGGTATGACCCCATCCAACCAAACACTTGTCCACATTATTATCTAGACCAGTAGACTGGTTTTCTAACCCAGTTTTAATTTTGTAAAATTTTCTTTATGCTAGAGCTAACATGTAAGCTGAAACAAAGAAAGGAGATAAAACAAGGATATCCTAATGGACTGCATAGGCTCCACCCTTAAGGTCCATGCCCTCGATAGTCCCCAATGCTTCGCACCCTTAGTTATACAGGAAGAACATTCCAAGTATTGAGCAAGAAAATAGTCTCTAAAGACTTAGGAGGATTTTGAGATTAGTGTGAAACTACAACACAAGGCTCTCCACTGCAGAATGTGGGTATAGTATTTGGGGGTTTTTCTGATTTGCTTTTTTCACACACAAAAAGAGCTTCTTTATTTTGAAAGATTTGATGAAGTGATGCCTATGAAATAGGACTATGTAAAAGAGTGAACATAAAATGACATATAATATCCAATTCCAAAACTGCAATATATATAGAATATGGAAGATATTGTTCAAAATGATTGAAAGTAGCCATCTCCTAGTGTTAGAGTAATAGGTGATCTCTTTATTTTCCTCACCCTACTGTCCTGCATCTTGCAAATTCTCTATAATGAGCATGTAATGATATTGTAAAGATGTATGTCACCAAAAAATTAAATTGAATTAAAATAAAGACAACTATCATATGATCTCCCTGATATGAGGGAGAGGAGATGCAACATGGGGGGTTAAGGGGGTAGGAGAAGAGTAAATGAAACAAGATGGGATTGGGAGGGAGACAAACCATAAGTGACTGTCAATCTCACAAAACAAACTGAGGGTTGATGGGGGGAGGGGGATTGGGAGAGGGAGCATGGGGTATGGACATTGGGGAGGGTATGTGCTATGGTGAGTGCTGTGAAGTGTGTAAACCTGGCGATTCACAGACCTGTACCCCTGGGGATAAAAATATATTATATGTTTATAAAAAAATAAAATTTTTAAAAAAATTAAATAATATATGAAAGTGCTAAAAAATTAAAATTAAATTAAATGAAATTTAAAATTAAATTGAATTAAATTAGTTAAAATAAATTAAATTAATTTAATAAATTTAATAAATATAAATTTTAAAATTTAATTTAAATTTAAAATTTTAATTTAAGAATTAAATAAATTAAATTAATTAAATTAAAATTAATTAAATTAATTAAAATAAAGATTAGATTAAATTAAATTTAAATTAAATTAAAAAAATTCTAATGTAATTCTGAGGTTTCAACAATGTCCAGTTTGTTCACAATCCAAGACCTTTTCCATTCACTTGCTAAATAACCTTCCGTTAAATAGATGTTTCATTGCCTCCTTCACATCTTTGTTTCTTAGACTATAGATTAAAGGATTCATCATGGGAGTCATAACCCCATAGAACATAGATATAAGTTTGTCAGTAGCATCCAAGTCATCTGAGTTAAGTGTCTCTTTAGACTTGGGCTTCATGTACATGAAGAGAATGGTTCCATAGAATATTATCACCACAGTCAGGTGGGCTGAGCAGGTGGAGAAGACTTTGCTTCTCCCCTCAGAAGAGCGAATTTTGAGGATGCTGACAATTATTAATGTATAAGAGATAATGATTAATAACAGTGGTGTCAATATAAACAATGTTGTGGCCACAAGCATGATGAACTCATTGCCTGAGATGTCAGCACAGG
>NW_019156634.1:0-3231 GCF_002288905.1 Enhydra lutris kenyoni | reverse complement strand
TTTTTTTTTTTTTAAAGTAGGTTTCACACCCAGCGTGGAGCCCAATATGGGGCTTGAACTCATGACCCTGAGTTCAAGACCTGAGCTGAGATGAAGTGTCAGACGCTTAATGAACTGAGCTTCTCAGAGACCCCACACTCTGTGTCTTTTGATTGATGAGTTTTGTCCATTTATATTTAGTGCTATTATTGACATTTAAGGATTTCTGACTGCCATTTTATCTTTCGCCTTCTGGTAATGTTGTCTATCATTTCTTTTACCTTTTGTTTCTGTCTACCTTTGTAAGTTGGTGGTTTTCTATGGTGATTTGCTCAGTCTCCCTCATTTTTAATGTTTTGTGTTTCTGCTCTAGGTTTTTGCTTTGTGGTTAACATGAGGTTTACATAAAACATCTTATAGATTACATAGTTATTTTCCTGCCAAGAGCAGTTTATCTTTACTCACCCTTAAAGTTCTGTCCTTTTTCTCTTCCCCTTTTATATTTTTGATGTCACAAATGATGTCTTTTAATGCTATGATTTCATTACTGAGTTGTAGTGGCTTTAATTTTAGTCCTCTTTTCCTTTAAGCATTATGTTACAGTTAAGAATTTAATATACTTTTCTAAAAATGGGTTGCAATATTCTAATTCTGACTGACTTTAACTTTAATCAGAGTTTGTGTGCTTTTGTCTTTTCATTTTAATTTGGAGAGTTCCTTTCAGCATTTCTTATAAGGCAAGTCTAATGATGGTGAACTCCCTCAGCTTTTGCTTGTCTAGGAAAGCTTTTATTTCTTCTTCATATCTGAAGGATAATTTTGTTGGATAGAGCATTCTTGGCTGGCAGGGTTTTTTTTTTCAATTAAAAAATATTTTTATTGAAGTATAATAGCTGTAGTTTTTATCTTTTAATATTTAGAATATGTCATTCCACTGTCTCCTGGCCTGTAGGGTTTCTGCTAAGGAATCTGTGGAGAAAGCTGCTTATACCCTAATAGGTGTACCTTTGTGGGTTATTGTCTTTTTTCCCACTAACTGCCCTAAAATTCTTTCTTTATCACTAACTTTTGACTGTTTTAATAAGATGTGTCTTGGAGACACAAAGAAATGGAAAAATGTTCCATGCTCCTGGATTGGAAGAATAAATATTGTGAAAATGTCTATGCTACCTAAAGCAATCTACACATTTAATGCAATTCCTATCAAAGTACCATCCAGTTTTTTCAAAGAAATGGAACAAATAATCCTAAAATTTATATGGAACCAGAAAAGACCTCGAATAGCCAAAGCAATATTGAAAAAGAAAGCCAAAGTTGGTGGCATCACAATTCCGGACTTCAAGCTCTATTACAAAGCTGTCATCATCGAGACAGCATGGTACTGGCACAAAAACAGACACATAGATCAATGGAACAGAATAGAGAGCCCAGAAATAGACCCTCAACTCTATGGTCAACTAATCTTCGACAAAGCAGGAAAGAATGTCCAATGGAAAAAAGACAGCCTCTTCAATAAATGGTGTTGGGAAAATTGGACAGCCACATGCAGAAAAATGAAATTGGATCATTTCCTTACACCACACACGAAAATAGACTCAAAATGGATGAAGGATCTCAATGTGAGAAAGGAACCCATCAAAATCCTTGAGGAGAACACAGGCAGCAACCTCTTCGACCTCAGCCGCAGCAACATCTTCCTAGGAACATCGCCAAAGGCAAGGGAAGCAAGGGCAAAAATGAACTATTGGGATTTTATCAAGATCAAAAGCTTTTGCACAGCAAAGGAAACAGTTAACAAAACCAAAAGACAACTGACAGAATGGGAGAAGATATTTGCAAATGACATAGGATAAAGGGCTAGTGTCCAAAATCTATAAAGAACTTAGCAAACTCAACACCCAAAGAACAAATAATCCGATCAAGAAATGGGCAGAGGACATGAACAGACATTTCTGCAAAGAAGACATCCAGATGGCCAACAGACACATGAAAAAGTGCTCCACATCACTTGGCATCAGGGAAATACAAATCAAAACCACAATGAGATATCACCTCACACCAGTCAGAATGGCTAAAATTAACAAGTCAGGAAATGACAGATGCTGGCAAGAATGCGGAGAAAGGGGAACCCTCCTACACTGTTGGTGGGAATGCAAGCTGGTGCAACCACTCTGGAAAACAGCATGGAGGTTCCTCAAAATGTTGAAAATAGAACTACCCTATGACCCAGCAATTGCACTGCTGGGTATTTACCCTAAAGATACAAACGTAGTGATCCGAAGGGGCACGTGCACCCGAATGTTTATAGCAGCAATGTCTACAATAGCCAAACTATGGAACGAACCTAGATGTCCATCAAGGATGTATATATACACAATGGAATACTATGCAGCCATCAAAAGAAATGAAATCTTGCCATTTGTGACGACGTGGATGGAACTAGAGGGTATCATGCTTAGCGAAATAAGTCAATCGGAGAAAGACAACTATCATATGATCTCCCTGATATGAGGGAGAGGAGATGCAACATGGGGGGTTAAGGGGGTAGGAGAAGAGTAAATGAAATAAGATGGGATTGGGAGGGAGACAAACCATAAGTGACTCTTAATCTCACAAAACAAACTGAGGGTTAATGGGGGGGTGTGGGGGGGTGGGATTATGGACATTGGGGAGGGTATGTGCTATGGTGAGTGCTGTGAAGTGTGTAAACCTGGCGATTCACAGACCTGTACCCCTGGGGATAAAAAGATATTATATGTTTATGAAAAATAAAATTAAAAAGAAAAAAATAAATTAATTAATTAATTTAAAAAAAAAAAAAGGCAAAGGGTGTCTGGATGGAGGGAAAAAACAAACAAGACCCAATTATATGCTGCCTACAGGAGTCTCATTTCAGTTCAAAAGACATAGACACACATAGACCCAAAATGAAAGGATGGAAAATACTCCAAGCAAATATAAATGAAGAGTGGGTAGACATAGCCATATTATATCAGAAAAAAACAGACTTCAATCTAAAATGGGTAACAAGATACAAAGTAGGTCACTACATAACAATAAAGGGGTCTTTATAGCAGCAATGTCCACAATAGCCAAACTATGGAAAGAGCCCAGATGTCCATTAACAGATGAATGAATGAAGAAGATGTATACAAATACAATGGAATATTACTTGCCATTTGCAATGACCTGGATGGAACTAGAGGGTATATGTATGCTAAGCGAAATAAGTCCATCAGAGAAAGACAATTA
>NW_019156633.1:2440-3235 GCF_002288905.1 Enhydra lutris kenyoni | reverse complement strand
AAACCCTAATCCACAGTGGGATGGTATTATGGGGCAGGGCCTTTGCAAGCTTTAGATAAGGTCATAAAGGTGGAGCCCCTGTGATGGGATTAGTGTCCTTCTAAGGAGAGACTAGAGCCCTCTCTCTGCCCTGTGAGGACCCAGTGAGAAGGCCACCATCTACATGCCAGAAGTGGGCCCCCAGTATTTCTTTTTATTCTTTTCAGTGTAACAGAATTCATTGTTTGTGCACCACACCCAGTGCTCCACGCAATACGTGCCCTCCATAATACCCACCACCTGGCTACCCCGAGCCTCCCACCCCCCACCCCTTCAAAACCCTCAGATTGTTTTTCATAGTCCATAGTTTCTCATGGTTCATCTCCCCTTCCAATTTCCCTCAACTCCCTTCTCCTCTCCATCTCATTGAGATACCACCTTATACCAGTTAGAATGGCCAAAATTAGCAAGACAGGAAATAACATGTGTTGGAGAGGATGTAGAGAAAGAGGAATCCTCTTACACTGTTGGTGGGAATGCAAGTTGGTGCAGCTACTTTGGAGAACAGTGTGGAGATTCCTTAAGAAGTTAAAAATAGAGCTTCCCTATGGCCCTGCAATTGCACTACTGGGTATTTACCCCAAAGATACAGATGTAGTGAAAAGAAGGGCCATCTGTACCCCAATGTTTATAGCAGCAATGGCCGTGGTCGCCAAACTGTGGAAAGAACCAAGATGCCCTTCAACGGAAAAATGGATAAGGAAGATGTGGTCCATATACACTATGGAGTATTATGCCTCCATCAGAAAGGATGGC
>NW_019156633.1:0-2340 GCF_002288905.1 Enhydra lutris kenyoni | reverse complement strand
AGCAGCAATGGCCGTGGTCGCCAAACTGTGGAAAGAACCAAGATGCCCTTCAACGGAAAAATGGATAAGGAAGATGTGGTCCATATACACTATGGAGTATTATGCCTCCATCAGAAAGGATGAATACCCAACTTTTGTAGCAATATGGACGGGACTGGAAGAGATTATGCTGAGTGAAATAAGTCAAGCAGAGAGAGTCAATTATCATATGGTTTATCTTATTTGTGGGGCCCCCACTATTTCAATGGCTCCTTGATCTTGGACTTTCCAGCCTCCAGAACCATGAGAAATTAATTTATGTTTTAAGCCACCTAGTCTATGGCATTTTTGTTGTAACAGTCTAAACTGACTAAGATAATATCCCTCCTTCACCTTATTAAGGAGGCTGGGAACATTTCTCCCTTTCAAACCTCCTCCACCTCCTCCAGTGTTTCCATGCTCAGATCCCATGATATCTTTTTCCTGGATCCAGACCTCATATGCACAAGAATCCTGTGTTGAGACTTGTACTCCTAGCCAACTCTGTAGCCAAATCTATGAACTTGGTGTATTAGATCTATTTTCTGCAAACATACTTGCATTTGCACTTCCTTTTTCTTAGAGTTCAAAACACTACATTATTTGGCCTGAGATTTGGGGGACTGGTGGTGGAAGAGGGGCACAGATTGCCTGCAGACATCATCATTGCTATAGCAATAAAACCCCATAGGGAAAACAAGAAAGATCTTAGAGAAGTGGAACACATACGTCGGTAAAACCTTGGAGAATGCAGGAAATCAGTGATTTGTAAAAATTTCTTCACATGGTGGTTTCCATCATCTAGCCTCACAGAGTTTCAGATAGATTAGAGCACAGAAGGTGACCATGGTGTCACAGCAATGGCAATGCATCGGCAATCAGGATAGCTGGAGCTTCGTCTCTGCCTGACTATGAGCTTGCCAAAGGACTTTGGGCAGTTGAATTTCACTTTCTGCACCTTGGTGTCATCCTCTGTTCAAAATGTGACAGTAACAATGACCTCTAGGCTTATCCATGCTTATACCCTCAATAGACCACACAGAGCCAAGCAGATAGTAGGTGATCACTAAATTCATTTTGAGCAGGCGTAATGAATCATAACCTAACCTCTCCATTTTATGCTCATGTAATAGTTCAATCCTATGTCCACCTTCTTACTCAGCAGCTGGTTTGAAGAGAAAGTTCATAAATACTAAGTCAGAACAGTTCATGGGCACAGGTGATGTGGAATAAACGTTTTTATTTAGATATACTGTTTCAGGCATGGTTGGAAGTGAAATTGACCAAGAGAATGGTGCATAGAGCAATACACATCCTTACATGCTTAGTTGGCAGAAATGGTTTGCCGAATCCAGCTCACATAGTTGCAGACCTTGGTGTAGACACCAGGTTTGCCTTTCTGAGCGCAGCCAATACCCCAGGAGACAATGCCCTGGAGCTCTCTGTTGCAGACCACGGGGCCACCAGAGTCACCCTGTGCAAGAAGGAAGAGACAGTAAGAACTCTCAACTATGCCAAGATGGGAGCAAGACTCAACATTGTTTCTCCATTACCCTGGGTCTGTTTTCCCAGGTTGCTGATCTCTAGGAAGCACCTTCCCTTCCCCTGGAAATCCAATTCTCAGTCTCTGAGTACATGGCTCTCTTTTCTCCTTCCCCCTCTTAGCTCCTGCTCTCTTCTTAGTGGCAGGCATGTAGGACCAAGAAGAAGTGAGGACTGGTGAGTGCAACGCTGCCCAGCTAGCCCTGCCTTTTTTCAGAAAGCTTCCTTCTACAATATTGCTCCTCAGAAGGGCACCAGGATGTTCTGCTTCCACACCATCTTCTGTGTATTTTTTTACCCTTCTCACTAGCTATTAATGTTTTAAAAAGATAATTTATCACTGGTCCCAAATCTCTGTGGTCCCTTATAATCCATCACCGAGACAGCTTTTCAGCCTGTGTTTTGGGAAAGGGAACTGCGGTAGAAGTCATGAAGCTCAGCTGGAAGGAGTACAAAGAAACTGACCTGGCAAGAGTCCTTTCCACCCTTCATGTAGCCCAGACAGATCATGTTGCTGGTGATCTGACCAGGGTAGGCATTGCGGCAAGTGCTGTCAGAGAGGATGGGAGCTTGAAGACACTGCAGGACATCAGGATACTTTTCTGTGGGGCAGGAGAGTAAAAATGGAAGAATATTACCTATAGGATTCCTGGAGATTTCTTTCCCTATCTCCTTTCGCCTTCCCTACTCTCAGATTGCCGGTATCTTCTATTTTAGAGGAACAGTTGTTATCTGGAATGACTTCCAAACAGTTTAAATCAACAAGTTGTTCTCTCTGAC
>NW_019156632.1:0-3235 GCF_002288905.1 Enhydra lutris kenyoni | reverse complement strand
GCCAATTCTAGCCAAGGTCATAGGCTGAATTAGATGACTATCATGGGGTAGAAAGTAATTCAATTGGCCACCTGTGTGTGGCCAGGCTCAACCACATGGCCTTTACCCTATAAAAGTTAGTCTGTGAGACTGGGAGGGGTCGCCACTTTGCAAGAGACGGCCCTGGCCGGTCAGTTTGATTCTCGATGCTTGGAGTGAAATAAAGCTTTGCTTGACCTTCGTTTTGTATCAGTCTCGTCCTTTTGTCTACGGACCCTTTCAGTGGGGGCTCGTCCGGGATAAAATGGCGAGGACTGAGCCAGCACCAAAAAGCCTCCGGAGGTAAGATCTCAAGACCCCTTGAGATCCTATCTGTCTGTCTGTCTGTGGAGCTCCAGGGTAATGCCCACTGGGGAGAAGCTGGACGCAGCATAGCTCCCAGGGCTGGAGTGGATGCGGGGACGCCTCATCCCTCAGGGGGGGATTGCTGGGGGTACAGGCCCTCCCAGGCAATCAGGGGACCGAGAAAATCCCCAACATTGGGTGCATCTAGGGGACCGAGAAAATCCCCACCAGCGAGGGCATCCAGGGGACCGAGAAAATCCCCACCAACGAGCGTGTTGAGGGGACCGCAACCATTGGGTTTATGGATGCACGTAGGGAACCGAGAAAATTCCCCGCTGGGTCAACGGATGCTCATAGGGAACTGAGAAAAATTCCCTACAGCGGCAGGTTAAAGGCCACTGGGTCTGGTTCTAGGGGGCCGGGTAACCCCTGTAGGGGCCGGAAAAACCCCCACCCAGGGCAGGCTCTGGATGAGGGCTGCTGGGTTTGTGGTTGTCTTTGTCTCGTCTTTTTGTTGTCTGTTGTTTGTTGTGTTTGAAGGAACAGGGCAGAGAGTGAGGGGACTCTGACCTTCATCTCTCCGTTCCTCCTCAGAGATGTGGGGCTTCTTCCTCACTCATTTCCCGTGTTAATGGCTATACCTGGAGCCAATCGGGGTTGGTCTAACTCGAGACGGAGACTTTAAGGAATATTCCCAAGCAGCTGCCAAAACTCCCTTTGTTTAGGGGAAGTTCCTTGCCCTCTCTGGCCCGATGTGGACTGCCTAGCCCCTCCCCTTTGCTGGCGGGAAAGCATGATGTCTGCTCCTCTCTTGGAGTTGATAAGCTCTAAAACCAGGAATCCTTTCTCTGCCTTCTGGCGGCACTGTTTCCTCTGTCTCCCACTTATCCTGTTTCTGCACCAACGTGCATGCAGCCTGCATGACCAGCCTCTAGATCATGCACCACGGCTCCTTCTCTCTTCACTGTCAAGGAGCAAGAAGAGCAGCCCCTGGACCCAACACCCCCCACTCCAGATCCTCCCACCTGTGTCTCGGGTAAACATTCAAAGTGGAGTGGGCCCAGGTGGAACGTAAATCAGTATCGGAACTAAGTTAAGTTTGTTGGTTTAAGATAGACGTGTCTTTTAAGTTATCAGCAGTAAATATGAAACTTCAGAGTTTAATTAAGATCAGATAAGCTCTCGTTATTTCTGTTAAAATCTGTTAAAATCTATTAACAAAAAAATGACTAAACTGATGGTTAATTGTCTGTCTCAATGTTTTAATGGGTAATTGCTAAGACAGCTTTCAAAATCTTTGGTAACCTGAAAGTTTAAAGTTTTGCTTGGATGGCAAATGGAATTAAATTATGGACATCTAGGTCTAAACCAAATGGGATAAAATGCTAGAGCGCTGGTTGCTGGAACTAGGTTTGTGCTTTTGAAATCTGTTGGTAAACATGTTTTGTGCTTAACTGATTCATAAATTTGCCATCTGAAGAATTCTAACAGTTCACAACTGGTCAATAACTGACTAGAGGTTAAGGTGTTTCTAAGAGTACAAAATTCTGCTAAGTGTAACTAAGACTGATAGAAATAAGGGAAACAACTCTGTATGTAAAAAAGTAGAAGATATGTAATAAAGATTTAAGGAAAGGGAATACATTTTGTTGAGGGTAAGAGAAGGTAATTTTGTCCTAAATGAGATGATGGTTTGAAAGGAAATGGCTTGGGACAAAACCTGAATACAAAGGAAAGTTGTAAAAGGTTTGTGAAGGGAAATCTTCAGAAAAGGAATTTTAGATATGGTCAGGACAGACTAAGGAAAAAAAGGAGAAAAAGACCAGATGCCTGATCCTGTCTAAATAAAAAAGAAAGAAAAAACAGCCTCCAAGGTGATTTAGAACTCTCCTGACCTGCCTCCACATAGATTATACTTCCAAGTGAAAGGGCCATTTGGCCTTGAGAGATTAAGAAAGCAGCCCGCGGAAACACCCTGTTACCATCCTCCATTGCCTGTAACCACAGAAACTCACTCTTATTTGCAAAGAGTGAAAGGGGAGACTGACCACCTCCCATTAGCCAGGGATACCCAAAAAGGGGAGGGTGTCCAACCTGTTTGAATCTGAAGAGTGCCTGACTGTGTGAATGTGTCCGTATGGCTCCACCGCTTAAGCTACGGAGTCCAAGTGGGCTGCACCCTGAGTCTCGCGGGGCATCACATGGCATAACGGTCATCTACTCCACGGAGTAGCCTGGTCCGGGGTTTATACGGACAGACCTTAGCTAAGACACTCCTAAGTTCCCGCGAGGGACGCGAGCAGGACAGCATCTGAAAGATCCCCCTCCCTTTGTCTGCGACATCATTCACAATGGGAGGGAAACCCAGAAAACTCATATCTTAAGACTGCACGCTTAAAATAAAGGGAAAGACACTGGTATAGAAAAGCTGGTTTTCTCTCTGTTTAAAAGGGCAAAGTTTTCTTAGGTTAATTGATCTGTTAAAAAATGTAAGTGGTTTTCTCTTTGCCTGCCCAGAAAATTCAGTTCCTATGTTTTGTTTTAGCAGGTTTTTAACATCCCTAATTATATTTAGGCATGTGCTTTAAAAACTTTCTAAGGTTTTAGCAATTGTTGACAAGATTTAAACCAATGATAAATCTTGGGTTACATTAGGGTAAATGCTCTATTCTAGAGATTCTATGCATTTCCTAAAGTTTTAATGTTTTGATAAGGTCATCACCTGGTAATTTAACCATATCTATTCTGAGTTTTTGTCATTTATAATTGTTTTAACTCCCTTGTAAGATAAATTCTGCCTTAAAGGAACTTCATATGGGAGACTTTCAAGACAAATGCAGGTCTTTGATATATTAAAATCCTGGAATGGAAACGGGTAAGAATTTCCAGAAATAAAAGCTGCATTCGAACT
>NW_019156631.1:0-3237 GCF_002288905.1 Enhydra lutris kenyoni | reverse complement strand
CTATATCTAGGATGGCCTCGGAATGATAGGGTTGCTACATGGGTCCATGGGAGGTTCTTCCTATCTGGGGTTTGTCCCGGCTCCGAAGAGTTTGCTGTCTTTCTGGGGGAAGGGAAGAGTGCTGTTTTCCACGTCAGGGGTCCTGCCCAAGCAAGGATTCCAGAGTGGGATTGTGGGTAACGTGGCCTGGACAACCACACCAAGGGTTCGGATTATGGCCAAGAGGCACGAGAGGCCTGCTCTCTGGCTTCCTGGTCAAGCCCCCAACAGGGTGTGCTTTAAAGGGGTCTCAGGCTGAGGGTCCCAAGATATGCTTGTGCCCAGATGCCCCTCCTGTGTGGGCGTGGTCTCATGGGCCATGTAGCTGGCTCCCACTCTAGAGTAGTACAACCATCTCCACATCCACATTCCTGCCATGAGGAAGGAGGAGTACTCTGCTGTGATTCAGGTTCCCCCATAGGCAGGGATTTGCGCTACCTTCTGGGGTCAGATACCTGCATACCCAGGTTCGCAGGAGATGACGGGCTCTGACCAAGACAGAGCCCACCTGCAGGATATGGGTGGCGCTATGAGGCTGGCTGACAGGAGGCCGGGGCTCGGGCTGTGTCAGACAGAGCATCAGTTCACACGGCGGCCTATGGTATAGGGTGCCCTTGATGGCCATGCTGCTGGACGCTCATCTGGGGATTCTGGGCAGACCCGTAGGGCATTTCTTCCTTCCGGTGGGCAGGCAGAAGGCAGCTTTGTTTTTCCAGAATTCCCAATAGGGGTGGCCGCCTGGCAAGGTGTGTGATGGAAGTCTGAAAACAAAGCTATGGTTATGTTCAGTGCCGAGGCCATAACAGTTCCAATGTGCAGCGTCTGTTTCGAGATCTCAAGCACCTGAGGACGATCGAGTGTGAGTTGTCTGCTCACGCTGGAATTCGTATCCACGATGGCCAACGAATGCTCGTGCGGACTCAAGAAGCCTTGGCGGCTTTCCAAAGCTGGAGCTTGTGAGCTGCTCCAAACAGCAAGGTGTCCTTCAGTGGGACAGGGGAAGTCCAGTTAGAGGGCTCCAGGGTCCCCAAATCGAAAGATTCGATAGCAGAGCTCTCCGATTGGATGCCTGGAAACTCCACCTCCGTTACCACTGAAGTCTAGGAACAGGGCAGCTTTGATCCAGTGTCTCTGCTTCGCATTTCCTAGGGATCTGAGTTGATGGAGGTTCTCAGTCTGACGGGTCACAATGCTGCTTGGTGTCCAGGGAGACCTTAGAATGTGGCGGTAGCTCTGGGGCCATGCAGGAACTTCCAAGCCTGTGGGTGGGACCCCGTTCCCAAGAGCAAACTTTCTTCTCGGGACCAGAGGAGTTCTACTGTATGGCTCAGGGAGCACACATTGGGCCATATGTTGGTTTTCCAGAACAGGCTGGAGGGACCGAGGCCTGAAGACCTAAGCTAGGTTTTGGATGAGGTCCTAGGGGCATGTCAGGTTGAATCTTCGGACTCAGGCCCATTGACGTGCGTGTCTTCCTGGAGGTAGGTGCTGACGGTGTCTCATACTGCGCCTTTTTTCCAGAGCGGCCTATGAAATTGGGGTGGGTTCAGGTGCCTTGCAGGTTTCTCTCATTCTGGATGGTTTGGGCAACTCAGACGGGCAGAGTTTCCTCGGGAGTGCAGGCCCAGTGAATCGGTGTGGTTCTGGGGGTCAAATCCTGGAGGGCATGTGGTCAAAGCTTTGGGAACGCAGTCTTCACACAGCAACTCGGGGAAGAATTAGGGGCGAGGTTATGGCAGGCCCGATGTGCAGACCCTGAAAGCGGCTCCTCAGGATTTGAAATACGG
The DNA here is from genome assembly GCF_002288905.1 of Enhydra lutris kenyoni. Classification (NCBI taxonomy): domain Eukaryota; kingdom Metazoa; phylum Chordata; class Mammalia; order Carnivora; family Mustelidae; genus Enhydra; species Enhydra lutris. The sequence continues at coordinate 1,411 of NW_019156631.1, read as the reverse complement.
GTGCCTGGGAGGCAGTAGCTGAGGCTTTGCTCTCTGGACTATATAATTCGGATGGTCTCGGAATGAACGGGTGAGCACATGGGTCCATGGGATATTCTCCCTTTCTGGGGATTCTGCCAGGCTCCCAAGAATTTGGTGTTTTTCTGGGGGAAGGGAAGAGTGCTCTTTTCCATCTCAGGGTTCCTGCCCAATCAGGGATTCCAGAGATGGGTTGTGGGTCACGTGGCCTGGACAACCCCAGCAAGGGTTAGGATTTGGGTCTAGGTGCACAATAGGTTCTCTCTGTGGGATCCTGGTCCAGCCCCGACAGGCTGTGCTTGAAAGGAGTCTCAGGCTAAGAGTCACAATGCCTGTTTGTGCCCAGTTGCCTCTCCTGAGTGGTCGTGGTCTCATGGGCCATGCAGGTGGCTCCAACTTGAAAGTAGTACAACCATATCAACATCCACTTTCCTGCCATGGGGAAGGAGGAGTACTCTGTTGTGCTTCAGGTACACACAGGGGCAGGGTTTTGCACTACCTTCTGGGATCAGATACCTGCATACCCGGGTTGGATGGAAATAACGGGCTCGGGCCAAGGCAGTTCCCACCAGCAGGATATGGGTCCCGCTATCAAGCTGGCCGACAGGAGATTGGGTCTCGGGCTGTGTTACACAGAGACTTAGTTCACAGGGCGACCTATGATATCAGGGTGCCCTTGAGGGCCGTGTGGTTGGACGCTCATTTGGGGTTTTGGGCAGACCTGTAGGACATTTCTTCTTTCTGTTGGCCAGGTAGAAGGCAGCTTTGTGACTCCAGAATTCCCAAGGTGGAGGGCCTGCTGGCAAAGATTATGAGGATCGAAATCTGAAAACACAAGCTATGGTTATGTTCAGTGCCGAGGGCATGACAGTTCCAATGTGCAGCAGCTGTTTCAAGATCTCCAGCACCTGAGGATGGGCGCGGGTGAGATGTCTTCTCACACTGGAATTTGTGTCCATGATGGCCAACGAATGCTCGGGTGGCCGCAAGAAGCCTTAGAGGCTTATACAAGCTGGAGCTTTTGAGCTGCTCCAAACCACAAGGTGTCCTTCTGCGGGAGAGGGGAAGTCAGCTTAGAAGACTCCCACATGGAAAGATTCGACAGCAGAGCTCTCCGAATGGATGCCTGGAAACCCAACCTCGCGTTACCACAGCAGCCAAGGAACAAGGCAGCTTTGATCCGCTGCCTCTCGTTCGAAGTTCCAAGTGATCTGAGTTGACGGAGGTTCTCAGTCTGACGGGTCCCAATGCTGCTTGATGTCCAGGGAGACCTTAGAATGTGGCTGTGGCTCTGCGGCCATGCAGGAATCTCCTAGGCTGAGGGTTGGTCCCCGTTCTCAAGAGCAAGGTTTCCTTCTCGAGACCAGAGGGATTCTATTGTATGGCTAGGGGC